>NW_027440205.1:112467-152770 GCF_031893055.1 Leptodactylus fuscus
TACACCGGCCTGCTGCCATTCCTGAGCAAGCTCTGCACTGCTGGTAGCCCGATCCCGCAGCTGAAACACTTTTAAGAGACGGTCCTGGCGCTTGCTGGTCTTTCTTGGGCGCCCTGAAGCCTTATTGCCAGCAATGGAACCTCTCTCCTTGAAGTTCTTGATGATGCGATAGATTGGTGACTGCGGTGCAATCTTTCTAGCTGCGATACTCTCCCCTGTTCGGCCATTTTTGTGCAGTGCAATGATGACTGCACGTGTTTCTTTAGAGATAACCATGGGTAACAGAAGAGAAACAATGATGCCAAGCACCAGCCTCCTTTTACAGTGTCCAGTGGTGTCATTCTTACTTAATCATGACAGATTGATCTCCAGCCCTGTCCTCATCAACACCCACACCTGTGTTACTGGAGCAATCACTGAAACCATGTTAGCTGCTCCTTTTAAGGCAGGGCTGCAATGATGATGAAATGTGTTTTGGGGGATAAAGTTCATTTTCTAGGCAAATATTGACTTTGTAAGTAATTGCTGTTAAGCTGATCCCTCTTTATAACATTCTGGAGTATATGCAAATTGTCATTAGGGAAACTGAAGCCGTAGACTTTGTAACAAGTAATATTTGTATCATTCTCAAAACTTATGGCCATATCACACACACACACACACACACACCTTCCCCCCCCCCCCGAGCTATCCCTCTGCGCCTGGTGGTAATAATTGGTGTCCTCTCAGGCTCTGCTATGTCCACAATGGGCGTCAGCTCATCAGAGGCCACGTTAGGTAGCAGATACAGTACCATGGACCCCCCTCCCGCAGCACATGGTGGGCAGACGTCCCGGGCCCTACCTGAGGCTTCCTTGGCTTATTATTTGAGAATTCGATTGCAGCGTACTGGAGCTCGTGCTGTTCCTGAAAGCAAACAAAGAAGTCACCGATTATCTGAAGGACGGAAATGGGTCAGGGGGGGGGGGGGTCCCCATTACTGGCCGAATACCTAATGTGTGTACGACATAATACCTGCCCCCACACACACACAATTACATATGTATGGCCCGGGAGTGACCCAGCCTGACCCCTCAGATATAGACGCAGCGGGTCTACTATAGCCCCTATACTACAATACAGGGGGGGGGGGGGGGCGGCGCAGGACAGTCGTGCCAGGAAATTCTGGGTCTATAGAAAGGTCGTCTGTCCAGGACTGTCACCCATCAGCTACAGGAGCATCTCTCACTGTCTTCCTCCTTCTCCTCTCTCCGTCTCCTTCTTGTCCTCCCCTATCCTCTATATTCAGATCACCCCTCTCCTCTCCTTTATTCGACCCTCAACCCCTAACCAGAAAAGCTGAAAAGAAAAACCCCTCTATTCTCCCCTCCCCCTCACCTCCCCCTCAAATCTCCCCTCCCCCTCAACCTCCCCTCAACCTCTCCCCTCCCCCTCCTCCACTCCACTCCAAAACAAGCTCCCTCCCCCTCTCTATTCTCCCTCCTACAACAACCCCACCCCAACCCCCTCTATTCTCCCCTCCCCTCCCCTCTATTCTCCCCCTCTCCTCCCCTCTATTCTCCCCTCCCTCCCTCTATCTCCTCCCCTCTCCTCCCGTCTATTCTCCCCTCTCCCCCCTCACACCCCTCACCTCTCACTCCCTCCCCCTCTCCCTCCCCTCTATTCTCCCCTCCCCCTCTCCTCCCTATCTCCCCTCACTCCTCGATCCTCCCCTCTATCTCCCTCCCCTCTATCCTCCCCCTCTCTTCCCTCCCCTCTCCCCTCTCCCTCCCCTCTCCCTCCCCTCTCCACCCCAACAACCACTTCTCCCCTCCCCTCTATTCTCCCCTCCCCCTCTCTCCCCCTCCCCTCTCCTCCCCTCCCCCTCCCCTCTATTCTCCCCTCCCCTCTCCTCTATCTCCCCTCCCCCTCTCCCCTCCCCCTCTCCCCTCCCCTCTATCTCCTCCCCCCTCCAAACTCCCCACTCCCCCTCCCCCTCAACCCCCTCCCCCTCCTCCTCAAACTCCCCTCCTCTCCTCCCCTCTCCCCTCCTCCCTCCCCTCCCCTCTATTCTCCCCTCCCCCTCTCCTCCCCTCTCCTCTCCTCCCCTCCCCCTCTCCTCCCCTCCCCCTCTCCTCTATTCTCCCCAACCCCCTCTCCTCCACTCCCCCTCTCCTCTATCAATCTCCCCTCCCCCTCTCCCCTCCCCTCTCCCCTCCCCTCTCCCCCTCCCCTCTCCTCTATTCTCCCCTCCCTCCCCTCTCTCCCTCCCCTCTCATCATTAGAAAGGTGGAGAAATGCAAAGAGTGACGAAAGACTCTCACGTAATCAAATAGCTTAGAAAGCTCCACGAACCAGGACCCACAATCCCCACCAACAACTCCCCTTCTCCCCTTCTCCCCTCTATCCCCCTCCCCCTCCAAACTCACCCTCCCTCTATTCTCCCTCTCTCCTCTCCCCCTCCCCCTCTATCTCCCTCCCCCTCCCTCAATCTCCCCTCCCCACTCCTCAATCTCCCTCCCTCTCCCCTCTATTCTCCCCTCCCCATCTCCTCTCTCTCCCCTCTCCCTCCCCTCTAAAACCAACCCAACCTATTCTCCCCTCCCCCTCTATCCTCTCCTCCCCCTCTCCTCCACTCCCTCTATCTCCCCTCCCCTCTATTCTCCCCTCCCCTCTATTCTCCCCTCCCCTCCCCTCCCTCTATCCTCCCCTCTATCTCCCCTCCCCTCTTCTCCCCTCCCCCTCTATCCCTCCCCCTCCTATCTCCCTCCCCCTCCCCTCTATTCTCCCCTCCCCCTCAATCTCTCCCCTCTCCTCACCCCAAAACACCCCACAAAACGACCCACTCTCCCCTCCCCTCCCCCTCCCCTCTATTCTCCCTCACCCCCTCCTCCCCTCTTACTCTCCCTCCCTCCCCTCTATTCTCCTCCCTCCCCCTCCCCCTCTATTCTCCCCTCCCCTCTCCCCTCCCCTCTATTCTCCCTCCCCTCCCTCTCCCCTCCCCTCTATTCTCCCCTCCCCTCTCCCTCCCCTCATCTCCCCTCCCCTCTATCTCCCCTCCCCCTCCCCCTCCCCTCTATCCTCCCCCTCCCCCTCCCCTCTATTCTCCCTCTCCCCCTCCCCCCTCCCCCTCTATTCCTCCCCCTCTTCTCCCCTCCCCCTCCCCTCTATTCTCCCCTCCCCTCATCTCCCTCTCCCCCCCCTCCCCCTCCCCTCTATCTCCCCTCCCCTCCCCCTCTCCCCTCCCCTCATCTCCCCTCCCCCTCTTCTCAACTCCCCTCTCCCCCTCCCCTCTATCTCCCTCCCCCTCTCCCTCCCCCTCCTCCCACTCTCCCCTCAATCCCCCTCTCCCCCTCCCCCTCCCTCTATTCTCCCCTCCCCCTCTCTCAACCTCCCCTCTCCTCCCCCTCCCCTCTATTCTCCCCTCCCCTCTCCTCCTCCCCTCTCCCCTCTCCCCTCCCCTCCCCCTCCCTCTATTCTCCCCTCCCCCTCTCCTCCCCTCTCCCCTCTCCCTCTCCCCCTCCCCTCTCCTCACTCCCCTCCCCTCTCCCACTCCATCCCTCCCCTCCCCTCTCCTCTCCCCTCCCCCTCTCCTCTTCTCCCCTCCCCCTCCCCTCTATCACCCCTCCCCTCCTCTATTCTCCCCTCCCCCTCTCCCTCTATTCTCCCCCTCCCTCTCATCTCCCCTCCCTCCCCTCTCCCCTCTATTCTCCCTCTCCCCTCCCCTCTATTCTCCCCTCCCCCTCTCCTCCTCTCCTCTTCCCCTCCCCTCTATTCTCCCCTCCCCTCCTCTATTCTCCCCTCCCCTCTATTCTCCCCTCCCCTCTATTCTCCCCTCCCCTCCCCTCTATTCTCCCCTCCCCTCTATCTCCCCTCCCCTCTATTCTCCCTCCTCCCCTCTCTTCTCCCCTCCCCCTCTATTCTCCCCTCCCCCTCTCTCCCCTCTATTCTCCCCTCCCCCTTCTCTCTCCCCTCTCCCCTCTCTCCCTCCCCTCTATTCTCCCCTCCCCCTCTCCTCCCCTCTATTCTCCCCTCCCCTCTTCTCCCTCCCCTCTATCCTCCCTCTATTCTCCCCTCCCCTCCCCTATATTCTCCCTCCCCTCTCCCTCTATTCTCCCTCCCCTCTATCCTCCCCTCTCTCTCTCCCTCCCCTCCCTCTATTCTCCCCTCCCCCTCCCCTCTATTCTCCCCTCCCCCTCCCTCTATTCTCCCCTCCCCCTCTCTCCCTCCCCCTCTTCTCCCCTCTCTCCCTCCCCTCTATTCTCCCTCCCCCTCTCTCCCTCTATTCTCCCCTCCCCTCTCTCCCTCCCCTCTCTCTCCCCTCCCCTCCCCTCTCTTCTCCCCTCCCCCTCCCCTCTATTCTCCCCTCCCCCTCTCCCCTCTTCTCCCCTCTATTCTCCCCTCCCCTCTATCTCCCTCCCCTCCCCTCTATTCTCCCCTCCCCTCTATTCTCCCCTCCCCCTCCCCTCTATTCTCCCCTCCCCCTCCCCTCTATTCTCCCCTCCCCCTCCCCCTCCCCTCTATTCTCCCCTCCCCTCTATTCTCCCCTCCCCCTCCCCTCTATTCTCCCCTCCCCCTCCCCTCTATTCTCCCCTCCCCTCTATTCTCCCCTCTATTCTCCCCTCCCCCTCTCTTCCTGTCTATTCTCCCCTCCCCCTCCCCCTCCCCTCTATTCTCCTCTCCCCCTCTCCTCCCCTCTATCCTCCCCTCTATTCTCCCCTCCCCTCTATTCTCCTCTCCCCCTCTCCTCCCCTCCCCCTCTCCTCCCCTCTATTCTCACCCTCTCCTCTATTCTCCCCTCCCCCTCTCCTCCCCCTCCCCTCTATTCTCCCCTCCCCCTCTCCTCTATTCTCCCCTCCCCCTCTCCTCCCCCTCCCCTCTATTCTCCCCTCCCCCTCTCCTCCCTTCTATTCTCCCCTCCCCCTCTCCTCCCCTCCCCCTCTCCTCCCCCTCTCCTCTATTCTCCCCTCCCCCTCTCCTCCCCTCCCCCTCTCCTCTATTCTCCCCTCCACTCCCCCTCTCCTCCTGTCTATTCTCCCCTCCCCTCTATTCTCCCCTCCCCCTCCATTCTCCCCTCCCCTCCCCCTCTCCTCCTGTCTATTCTCCCCTCCCCCTCTCGTCTATTCTCCCCTCCCCTCTATTCTCCCCTCCCCCTCTCCTCTATTCTCCCCTCTCCTCTCCTCTATTCTCCCCTCCCCATCTCCTCTATTCTCCCCTCCCCCTCTCCTCTATTCTCCCCTCCCCCTCTCCTCCACTCCCCCTCTCCTCCTGTCTATTCTCCCCTCCCCTCTATTCTCCCCTCCCCCTCCATTCTCCCCTCCCCTCCCCCTCTCCTCCTGTCTATTCTCCCCTCCCCCTCTCGTCTATTCTCCCCTCCCCTCTATTCTCCCCTCCCCCTCTCCTCTATTCTCCCCTCTCCTCCCATCTATTCTCCCCTCCCCTCTATTCTCCCCTCCCCCTCTCCTCTATTCTCCTCTCCCCCTCCCCTCTATTCTCCCCTCCCCCTCTCCTCTATTCTCCTCTCCCCCTCCCCTCTATTCTCCCCTCCCCCTCTCCTCTATTCTCCTCTCCCCCTCTCCTCTATTCTCCCCTCCCCCTCTCCTCTATTCTCCCCTCCCCTCTCCTCTATTCTCCCCTCCCCTCTCCTCTATTCTCCCCTCTCCTCTCCTCTATTCTCCCCTCTCTTCTCCCCTCCCCCTCTTCTCCCCTCCCCCTCTCTTCCCCTCTATTCTCCCCTCCCCCTCTCGTCTATTCTCCCCTCTATTCTCCTCTCCCCCTCTCCTCCCCTCTATTCTCCCCTCCCCTCTATTCTCCCCTCCCCCTCTTCTCCCCTCCCCCTCTCCTCCCCTCTATTCTCCCCTCCCCCTCTCGTCTATTCTCCCCTCCCCTCTATTCTCCCCTCCCCCTCTCCTCTCCCCCTCTCCTCCCCTCTCTTCTCCCCTCCCCCTCCCCTCTATTCTCCCCTCTATTCTCCCCTCCCCCTCCCCTCTATTCTCCCCTCCCCCTCCCCTCTATTCTCCCCTCCCCCTCCCCTCTATTCTCCCCTCTATTCTCCCCTCCCCCTCCCCTCTATTCTCCCCTCCCCCTCCCCTCTATTCTCCCCTCCCCCTCCCCTCTATTCTCCCCTCCCCTCTATTCTCCTCTCCCCCTCTCTTCCTGTCTATTCTCCCCTCCCCCTCCCCTCTATTCTCCCCTCCCCTCTATTCTCCCCTCCCCCTCTCTTCCTGTCTATTCTCCCCTCCCCCTCCCCCTCCCCTCTATTCTCCCCTCCCCTCTATCCTCCCCTCTATTCTCCCCTCCCCTCTATCCTCCCCTCTATTCTCCCCTCTCCTCTATTCTCCTCTCCCCCTCCCCTCCCCTCTATTCTCCCCTCCCCCTCTATTCTCCTCTCCCCCTCCCCTCCCCTCTATTCTCCCCTCTATTCTCCCCTCCCCCTCTCTTCTCCCCTCCCCCTCTCTTCTACTCTCCTCTGTGTTACTTTCCTCTGTCTAGTGAGCCAGTGCTGACCCCGCCCAGTGGACTCTTGTCTTGGTGCTGCTGTTTTCTCTGATAGGGGGCAGTAGTGAGGGGTTGTCCTATACTCGTTCTCAGCACAGGCCGCCGAGGACTCAGGACCGGAAAGTCTCGCTCCTGGTTTACACGATTCCTAGAGATTCTCCTCCCTCTGGGGGTCGGTCGTATCTATGTGACCACTAATAGAAACTGACAACCACAATGTCTCTACTTACCGGGTCTTGTGCTGGGTTGTCAGATGTCACATGGGTGTCAGGGTAACATGTGGTAAGGACGGGCCCATTGTGCTCTTACTATGTGACCCTCCCCCTATAATAGCTGACCACCATAATGTCTCTACTTACTGGCAGGGCTGGGCAAACGGGCAAATGCCTCTCACGTTGGTGTCAGTGCCCAGACCCAGAATCCGGACTGCAGATGGCACCGCTAAGGGAACAGGGGTGGGTGACTCTCCCTGACACTACGGTGGCTAGCTAGGCCCTGCCTGCGGGGGGTGGTGGCTGTACACAAGCTAGCCATGGCCCCGACAACTCCTGGCTCTCTAACACGAAGGCCGACAGATAGGGGGAGAGCTACAAGGGAGCGAGGGACTGGGGGTACTAAGGGGGTGACCCCTACAGAAACCAAGGGGCAACTGCAGACACAACAGGATGGGGAGTGCTGGAGAACAGACATGCAACACAACACACAACAAGGGAATGAGGAGAGGGGCAGGGGAGAGGAAAGGGTTACACAGGACTGGGGCAAATCCCCAACCAAACCCCACCAGAAAACACACAAATTTTATTAAAGTACTCAGGTCCTGACAACCACCATGTATAAGAATGAGAATGGGGACCAATATGACCCCAACAACTACAGAGGGATCTGCGTCAGCAGCACGCTGGGGAAACTGTTCAACAGCATCATCAATAACAGAATCCTCACCTTCCTCACACAACACGGGGTCCTCAGCAAGAGCCAAGCAGGGTTCATGCCAAACCACCGCACCACAGACCATATCTACACCCTGCACAGCCTCATCAAGACGCACGTCCACAACACCAGAAGAGGCAAGATATTCGCCTGCTTCGTGGACTTTAAGAAGGCGTTTGATTCAGTATGGCACCCAGGCCTACTTCTAAAACTCCTAGAGAGTGGAATAGGAGGAAGAACGTACGACGTCATCAAGAGCTCCTACACCGGAAACCAGTGCAGTGTGAAGGTGAATGGGAAAAGGACCGCATACTTCCAACAGGCCCGAGGGGTCAGACAAGGCTGTAGCCTGAGCCCAACGCTCTTCAACATCTATATCAATGAACTGGCTACAGCCCTGGAGGCCTCACCAACCCCAGGCCTCACCCTGAACGACCGGGAGGTGAAGTTCCTGCTATACGCCGATGACCTCCTACTCCTGGCCCCACCGAGAAAGACCTCCAAGAAAGCCTGTCAGTGCTGGAAAAATTCAGCACCACATGGGCCCTACCCATCAACCAGAAGAAGACCAAAGTCATGGTATTCCAGAAGAAGGGCCACAATAAAGCCTCCACCACCTCACAATTCACACTGAACGGCTCCACACTGGAGAAAACCAACAGCTACACCGACCTGGGGCTGGAGCTCAGCCAATCAGGAAGCTTCAAAGCAGCAATAGAAACCCTGAAAGCAAAAGCCTGCAGAACCTTCTACGCCATCAGAAGACAACTGTACCACCTCAAACCACCGGTGAGGGTCTGGATGAAGATATTTGATGCAGTCATCACCCCGATCCTTCTCTATGGCAGTGAGGTTTGGGGCCCAGCCACCTACCCAGACCAGTCAAGGTGGGATTCCAGCCCAACAGAGAACTTCCACCTGGAGTTCTGCAAATACCTGCTCCATGTCCATCGCAACACCACCAACATGGCCTGCAGGGCAGAGCTAGGCAGACTCCCCCTATGGCTCACCATACAGAAGAGGGCGCTAGCTTTCCAGGCACACATCCAGGGGAGCGACTCCTACCACCACCAAGCATGGCTAAGCCACCTGAGCAAACCAGACATTCACCAACCAAACAGCAGCCAACCACCAAACCAAAAACACCAACAGATGATAACCAAGGCCGAAATAAAGGCGACCACAGAGGCAAACAGAGAGCGGTACATTGAAGAATGGAGAAACCAAATAAATAACTCCAAGAAACTCACTGTGTAAATTTACGTGAGAAAGGAGCCGAGACGTTCTGAGACGTTGTAACCTGTCCTCAGTATTAGTCAGCCATTAATAGGGATCCACTACTGAAGACTAGCAAGGTTTTGGTTTTTTATATTACCATAAAGTCTCTACTTACCGGGGTTTGCGGCGGGTTCTCAGCTTGACCTGTGAGAAGACAAAGTACAGGAGTTAGAAGACGATGGCTCCTCCTTCCTGACACTTCATAGTGCTCGGCTATTGGGGTAGCGTCATGTATTACTATGGAGACAACAGACAGACCATAGACAGCGCCCCACTGTCCATAGGCGATGCCTGGTACTGCACTTCATTCTGCACTTCATTCACCTGCGATACCTAATAAGCAGCCCATACACATCACATATATACGGCCAGGTTGGTTGTCCATGTAATGTGTGTGGATGGATCTGCCAACCCTCCAAATAGTAGATGATGATCCTTTAGATCACAGGGAGATAAGTCAGTCAGTCCTGCTTGGCCGTCATATATCTGTATATAACGGGGATATATCTGTATATAGCGGGGATATGTCTGTATATAGCGGGGATATATTTGTATATAGCGGGGATATATCTGTATATAACGGGGATATATCTGTATATAGCGGGGATATGTCTGTATATAGCGGGGATATGTCTGTATATAGCGGGGATATATCTGTATATAGCAGGGATATGTCCGTAAATAATGTGATATATCTGTATATAACGGAGATTTATCTGTATATAGCGGGAAAAACCTGTATATAACGGGGATATATCTGTATATAACTGGGATATATCTGTATATAACTGAGATATATCTGTATATAGAGGGGATATATCTGTATATAACTGAGATATATCTGTATATAGAGGGGATATATCTGTATATAGAGGGGATATATCTGTATATAGCGGGGATATATCTGTATATAACAGGGATATATCTGTATATAGAGGGGATATATCTGTATATAGCGGGGATATATATGTATATAGCAGGGATATATCTGTATATAGAGGGGATATGTCTGTATATAGCAGGGATATATCTGTATATAGAGGGGATATGTCTGTATATAGCAGGGATATGTCCGTAAATAATGTGATATATCTGTATATAACGGAGATTTATCTGTATATAGTGGGATATATCTGTATATAACTGGGATATATCTGTATAAAACAGGGATATATCTGTATATAACTGAGATATAGCTGTATATAGCGGGGATATATCTGTATAAAACAGGGATATATCTGTATATAGAGGGGATATATCTGTAGATAGCGGGGATATATCTGTATATAACGGGGATATATCTGTATATAGAGGGGATATATCTGTATATAGCGGGGATATATCTGTATATAACGGGGATATATCTGTATATAACGGGGATATATCTGTATATAACGGGGATATATCTGTATATAACAGGGATATATCTGTATATAGAGGGGATATATCTGTATATAGCGGGGATATATCTGTATATAGAGGGGATATATCTGTAGATAGCGGGGATATATCTGTATATAGCGGGGATATATCTGTATATAGAGGGGATATATCTGTAGATAGCGGGGATATATCTGTATATAATGGGGATATATCTGTATATAGCGGGGATATATCTGTATATAGAGGGGATATATCTGTATATAACGGGGATATATCTGTATATAACAGGGATATATCTGTATATAGAGGGGATATATTTGTATATAGCGGGGATATATCTGTATATAGAGGGGATATATCTGTATATAACGGGGATATATCTGTATATAACGGGGATATATCTGTATATAACGGGGATATACCTGTATATAGCGGGGATATATCTGTATATAGCGGGGATATATCTGTATATAGCGGGGATATATCTATATAACCGGGATATATCTGTATATAGAGGGGATATATCTGTATATAACTGGGATATATCTGTATATAGAGGGGATATATTTGTATATCATGTGATATATCTGTATATAGAGGGGATATATTTGTATATAACGGAGATATATTTGTATATAACAGGGATATATCTGTATATAGTGGGGATATATTTGTATATAGCGGGGATATATCTGTATATAACGGGGATATATCTGTATATAACGGAGATATATCTGTATATAGCGGGGATATATCTGTATAAAACAGGGATATATCTGTATATAGAGGGGATATATCTGTATATAGAGGGGATATATCTGTAGATAGCGGGGATATATCTGTATATAACGGGGATATATCTGTATATAACGGGGATATATCTGTATATAACAGGGATATATCTGTATATAGAGGGGATATATCTGTATATAGCGGGGATATATCTGTATATAGAGGGGATATATCTGTAGATAGCGGGGATATATCTGTATATAGCGGGGATATATCTGTATATAGAGGGGATATATCTGTAGATAGCGGGGATATATCTGTATATAATGGAGATATATCTGTATATAACAGGGATATATCTGTATATAACAGGGATATATCTGTATATAACGGGGATATATCTGTATATAACCGGGATATATCTGTATATAGCAGGGATATATCTGTATATAGAGGGGATATGTCTGTATATAGCAGGGATATGTCCGTAAATAATGTGATATATCTGTATATAACGGAGATTTATCTGTATATAGCGGGATATATCTGTATATAACTGGGATATATCTGTATAAAACAGGGATATATCTGTATATAACTGAGATATATCTGTATATAGCGGGGATATATCTGTATAAAACAGGGATATATCTGTATATAGAGGGGATATATCTGTAGATAGCGGGGATATATCTGTATATAACAGGGATATATCTGTATATAGAGGGGATATATCTGTATATAGAGGGGATATATCTGTATATAACCGGGATATATCTGTATATAGAGGGGATATATCTGTATATAACGGGGATATATCTGTATATAACGGGGATATATCTGTATATAACAGGGATATATCTGTATATAGAGGGGATATATCTGTATATAGCGGGGATATATCTGTATATAGAGGGGATATATCTGTAGATAGCGGGGATATATCTGTATATAGCGGGGATATATCTGTATATAGAGGGGATATATCTGTAGATAGCGGGGATATATCTGTATATAATGGAGATATATCTGTATATAACAGGGATATATCTGTATATAACAGGGATATATCTGTATATAACGGGGATATATCTGTATATAGCGGGGATATATCTGTATATAACGGGGATATATCTGTATATAACAGGGATATATCTGTATATAGAGGGGATATATCTGTAGATAGCGGGGATATATCTGTATATAATGGGGATATACCTGTATATAGCGGGGATATATCTGTATATAACGGGGATATATCTGTATATAACAGGGATATATCTGTATATAACGGGGATATATCTGTATATAGCGGGGATATATCTGTATATAACAGGGATATATCTGTATATAACAGGGATATATCTGTATATAGCGGGGATATACCTGTATATAGCGGGGATATATCTGTATATAACGGGGATATATCTGTATATAACGGGGATATATCTGTATATAGCGGGGATATGTCTGTATATAACAGGGATATATCTGTATATAACAGGGATATATCTGTATATAGCGGGGATATACCTGTATATAGCGGGGATATATCTGTATATAACGGGGATATATCTGTATATAACAGGGATATATCTGTATATAACGGGGATATATCTGTATATAGCGGGGATATATCTGTATATAATGGGGATATATCTGTATATAGCGTGGATATATCTATATAGTGGGGATATATCTGTATATAGCGGGGATATACCTGTATATAGTGGGGTTATATCTGTATATAGTGTGATATATCTGTATATAACGGGGATATATCTGTATATAACGGGGATATACCTGTATATAGCGGGGATATATCTGTATATAGCGGGGATATATCTGTATATAGCGGGGATATATCTATATAACCGGGATATATCTGTATATAGAGGGGATATATCTGTATATAACTGGGATATATCTGTATATAGAGGGGATATATCTGTATATAACAGGGATATATCTGTATATAACAGGGATATATCTGTATATAACGGGGATATATCTGTATATAGCGGGGATATATCTGTATATAACGGGGATATATCTGTATATAACAGGGATATATCTGTATATAGAGGGGATATATCTGTAGATAGCGGGGATATATCTGTATATAATGGGGATATACCTGTATATAGCGGGGATATATCTGTATATAACGGGGATATATCTGTATATAACAGGGATATATCTGTATATAACAGGGATATATCTGTATATAACGGGGATATATCTGTATATAGCGGGGATATGTCTGTATATAACAGGGATATATCTGTATATAACAGGGATATATCTGTATATAGCGGGGATATACCTGTATATAGCGGGGATATATCTGTATATAACGGGGATATATCTGTATATAACAGGGATATATCTGTATATAACGGGGATATATCTGTATATAGCGGGGATATATCTGTATATAATGGGGATATATCTGTATATAGCGTGGATATATCTATATAGTGGGGATATATCTGTATATAGCGGGGATATACCTGTATATAGTGGGGTTATATCTGTATATAGTGTGATATATCTGTATATAACGGGGATATATCTGTATATAACGGGGATATACCTGTATATAGCGGGGATATATCTGTATATAGCGGGGATATATCTGTATATAGCGGGGATATATCTATATTACCGGGATATATCTGTATATAGAGGGGATATATCTGTATATAACTGGGATATATCTGTATATAGAGGGGATATATTTGTATATCATGTGATATATCTGTATATAGAGGGGATATATTTGTATATAACGGAGATATATTTGTATATAACAGGGATATATCTGTATATAGTGGGGATATATTTGTATATAGCGGGGATATATCTGTATATAACGGGGATATATCTGTATATAACGGGGATATATCTGTATATAACGGGGATATATCTGTATATAACGGGGATATATCTGTATATAACGGGGATATATCTGTATATAGAGGGGATATATCTGTATATAACGGGGATATATCTGTATATAGAGGGGATATATTTGTATATCATGTGATATATCTGTATATAGAGGGGATATATTTGTATATAACGGAGATATATTTGTATATAACAGGGATATATCTGTATATAGCGGGGATATATTTGTATATAGCGGGGATATATCTGTATATAACGGGGATATATCTGTATATAGCGGGGATATATCTGTATATAGAGGGGATATATCTGTATATAACGGGGATATATCTGTATATAACCGGGATATATCTGTATATAGCAGGGATATATCTGTATATAAGGGGATATATCTGTATATAGCGGGGATATATCTGTATATAGCGGGGATATATCTGTATATAATGGTGATATATCTGTATATAATGTCATATATCTGTATATAGCGGGGCTATATCTGTATATAACGGGGATATATCTGTATGTAGCGGGGATATATCTGTATGTAGCGGGGATATATCTGTATATAGCGGGGATATATCTGTATATAACGGATATATCTGTATATAACGGGGATATATCTGTATATAACGGGGATATATCTGTATATAACAGGGATATATCTGTATATAGTGGGGATATATCTGTATATAATGGGGATCTATCTGTATATAGCGGGGCTATATCTGTATATAACGGGGATATATCTGTATATAGCGGGGATATATCTGTATATAATGGTGATATATCTGTATATAGTGGGGATATATCTGTATATAACAGGGATATATCTGTATATAGTGGGGATATATCTGTATATAACAGGGATATATCTGTATATAGCGGGGCTATATCTGTATATAACGGGGATATATCTGTATATAGCGGGGATATATCTGTATATAATGGTGATATATCTGTATATAGTGGGGATATATCTGTATATAACAGGGATATATCTGTATATAGTGGGGATATATCTGTATATAACAGGGATATATCTGTATATAGTGGGGATATATCTGTATATAACGGGATATATCTGTATATAACAGGGATATATCTGTATATAGCGGGGCTATATCTGTATATAGTGGGGATATATCTGCATATAACGGGGTTGGGCAGGTTTCGTTATTTCCCAGGTCACAGGAGGTAATAGTATTACAGATTTCGGTACGTTATGACTCAGGAGAGGGTCAGGTTGGTGCTTGCCCTGTATTATACCGCCGGCGATGACTTATTATATTACAGACAGGCCTGACTTGTAAACTTGGCTGGAATTTCATTTCCTCCTTGGTGGTTTCTGACACTAGACAATGTCTCCACACACACCCTGACCCCTCGCTGCTTTGCATGCTTTAGCTGTAACTAGAGTCCTGTTTAATAAAGTAAACAGCGAGATAAACCCGTCCCTGACTACAGATATGTCTGACAACAAATGTAACTGTGGGGGAGGGGACAGAAAAATTATAGTAGCACATCAAAGGTCTGACTTATGATCACTCCTGATGGCAGGTCCATCTTATGGGACTCCTGGTGATTGGCTGATGGCAGGTCCATCTTATGAGACCCCTGGTGATTGGCTGATGGCAGGTCCATCTTATGAGACCTCTGGTGATTGGCTGATGGCAGGTCCATCTTATGAGACTCCTGGTGATTGGCTGATGGCAGGTCCATCTTATGAGACTCCTGGTGATTGGCTGATGGCAGGTCCATCTTATGAGACTCCTGGTGATTGGCTGATGGCAGGTCCATCTTATGAGACTCCTGGTGATTGGCCGATGGCAGTTCCATCTTATGAGACTCCTGGTGATTGGCTGATGGCAGGTCCATCTTATGAGACTCCTGGTGATTGGCTGATGGCAGGTCCATCTTATGAGACTCCTGGTGATTGGCTGATGGCAGGTCCAGCTTATGAGACCTCTGGTGATTGGCTGATGGCAGGTCCAGCTTATGAGACTCCTGGTGATTGGCTGATGGCAGGTCCATCTTATGAGACTCCTGGTGATTGGCTGATGGCAGGTCCATCTGAGGCCTAGTTCACACAGAGTTTTTTGGTCAGGGTTTTGAGGCCGTAAACGCCTCAAAACCCGGACCAAAAAGACGGCTCCCATTGAAATCAATGGGAGCTGCGCAGGAGCTTTTTCCGGGAGCCGTTTCTTCCGCCTCCCGGAAAAAAGAAGCGAGATGTTCATTCTTTGGCCGAGTCACCTCGCGAGTCAGCCTGAAGACACACCCTCTTCCGGACTCGGCCCATTCATTGAGCCTGATCCGGAGGCGGGTGCGCAGCTGGAAGCCAGTGCCGTGCACCGGCTTTCAGTTCCGCAACACGTTTTATGGATCGGAACCTGAGGCAGCCGTGTGAACTAGGCCTTATGAGACCTCTGGTGATCGGCCAATGGCAGGTCCATCTTATGAGACTCCTGGTGATTGGCTGATGGCAGGTCCATCTTATGAGACCCCTGGTGATTGGCTGATGGCAGGTCCAGTTTATGAGACTCCTGGTGATTGGCTGATGGCAGTTCCATCTTATGAGACCCCTGGTGATTGGCTGATGGCAGGTCCATCTTATGAGACCCCTGGTGATTGGCTGATGGCAGGTCCAGCTTATGAGACCCCTGGTGATTGGCTGATGGCAGGTCCATCTTATGAGACTCCTGGTGATTGGAATAATGGCAGGTCCATCTTATGAGACCCCTGGTGATCAGCCAATGGCAGGTCCATCTTATGAGACCCCTGGTGATTGGCTGATGGCAGGTCCAGCTTATGAGACCCCTGGTGATTGGCTGATGGCAGGTCCAGCTTATGAGGCTCCTGGTGATTGGAACAATGGCAGGTCCATCTTATGAGCCCCCTGGTGATTGGCTGATGGCAGGTCCAGCTTATGAGACTCCTGGTGATTGGCTGATGGCAGTTCCATCTTATGAGACCCTGGTGATTGGCTGATGGCAGGTCCATCTTATGAGACCCCTGGTGATTGGCTGATGGTAGTTCCATCTTATGAGACTCCTGGTGATTGGCTGATGGCAGGTCCATCTTATGAGACCCCTGGTGATTGGCTGATGGCAGGTCCAGCTTATGAGGCTCCTGGTGATTGGCTGATGGCAGGTCCATCTTATGAGACTCCTGGTGACTGGAACAATGGCAGGTCAATCTTATGAGACTCCTGGTGATTGGCTGATGGCAGGTCCAGCTTATGAGACTTCTGGTAATTGGCTGATGGCAGGTCCAGCTTATGAGACTCCTGGTGATTGGAACAATGGCAGGTCAATCTTATGAGACTCCTGGTGATTGGCTGATGGCAGGTCCAGCTTATGAGACTTCTGGTAATTGGCTGATGGCAGGTCCAGTTTATGAGGCTCCTGGTGATTGGAACGATGGCAGGTCCATGTTATGAGACCCCTGGTGATTGGCTGATGGCAGGTCCATCTTATTAGACCTCTGGTGATCGGTCGATGGCAGGTCCATCTTATGAGACTCCTGGTGATCGGCCGACGGCAGGTCCAGCTTATGAGACTCCTGGTGATCGGCCGATGGCAGGTCCATCTTATGAGACTCCTGGTGATTGGAACAATGGCAGGTCCATCTTATGAGACCCCTGGTGATTGGCTGATGGCAGGTCCATCTTATGAGACCTCTGGTGATCGGTCGATGGCAGGTCCATCTTATGAGACCCCTGGTGATTGGAACAATGGCAGGTCCATCTTATGAGGCTCCTGGTGATTGGAACAATGGCAGGTCCATCTTATGAGACTCCTGGTGATTGGCTGATGGCAGGTCCATCTTATGAGACTCCTGGTGATCGGCCGATGACAGGTCCAGCTTATGATTCCCTCAGTGTCCAACCATGTAACACATGGATTGCTTCTTCCACAACAGTTCTCCAAATACCAAAATCCTGTGCATGTCTGGGTTAATGTGACACACCAGTAACTTGGACAGGTGATGCAGCTTCCGCCTCCACGTTCTCACGCCGTTGGTCCTGCAATGTCCACCTCATCCTCCACCATGTCCTCAGCCTCCACTGCAGGGACAACTCCCAGCGCTCTTCCAGTATACCACATGTGCAGGGTACAGGGGTGTCACGCTATTCTGCACACATGGGAGGAACCGCTCCATGGTCTCAATCAAGAAATGGAATCCTGGCTTTCTCTGTGATAACTTAAAATTGGAAGCATGGTGACTGACAATGGCAAAAACCTGGTGTGTGCGCTGCGTCATGGAGGGCTGGGCCATGCACCCTGCATGGCGCACGTGTTCATTCTGGTTGTCAAGCGTTTCCTTAAGTGTTCCACCCATCTGTAAGGCATCCTATAAATGTCCTTCTTACACCTACCATCATCAGCAGGTAGTTTATACCACCCACCTTCCCACTCTGTCACCGGGTCACTCAGTGGCCACCTCCCCACTGTCACCGGGTCACTCAGTGGCCTCCTCATGCTGCCACCTCATCACTCTGTCACCGCCACTCAGTGGCCACCTCATCACTATGTCACCAGGTCACTCAGTGGCCACCTCCCCACTCTGTCACCGGGTCACTCAGTGGCCACCTCCCCACTCTGTCACCGGGTCACTCAGTGGCCACCTCCCCACTCTGTCACTGGGTCACTCAGTGGCCTCCTCATCACTATGTCACCGGGTCACTCAGTGGCCACCTCCCCACTCTGTCACCGGGTCACTCAGTGGCCACCTCATCACTATGTCACCGGGTCACTCAGTGGCCACCTCATCACTCTGTCACCGCCACTCAGTGGCCACCTCATCACTATGTCACCGGGTCACTCAGTGGCCACCTCCCCACTCTGTCACCGGGTCACTCAGTGGCCTCCTCATGCTGCCACCTCATCACTCTGTCACCGGATCACTCAGTGGCCACCTCATCACTATGTCACCGGGTCACTCAGTGGCCACCTCCCCACTCTGTCACCGGGTCACTCAGTGGCCACCTCATCACTATGTCACCGGGTCACTCAGTGGCCACCTCCCCACTCTGTCACCGGGTCACTCAGTGGCTACCTCCCCACTCTGTCACTGGGTCACTCAGTGGCTACCTCCCCACTCTGTCACCGGGTCACTCAGTGGCCTCCTCATGCTGCCACCTCATCACTCTGTCACCGGATCACTCAGTGGCCACCTCATCACTATGTCACCGGGTCACTCAGTGGCCACCTCCCCACTCTGTCACCGGGTCACTCAGTGGCTACCTCCCCACTCTGTCACTGGGTCACTCAGTGGCTACCTCCCCACTCTGTCACCGGGTCACTCAGTGGCCTCCTCATGCTGCCACCTCATCACTCTGTCACCGGATCACTCAGTGGCCACCTCATCACTATGTCACCGGGTCACTCAGTGGCCACCTCCCCACTCTGTCACCGGGTCACTCAGTGGCCTCCTCATCACTATGTCACTTCTCATGCTGGGCCACTGGGTGACATCATCTTCTCTCTCTATTATCCTGCACTCTGTGTTGCATGGACTCACCGTTGCGGGAGGCGTCCGACATCTTTGAACTTGGATCACTTGGACTAAAAAATAAAAAATGCAGAATAAATTAAAAACAAATAGAAGGCGCAAAATGAATAGAGAAGAGAGAGGGTATATAGTATATTACATGGGGCGCGATTCTGTGACCCCCAGAGGGGAAATGTCACCACTTAGGGGAGACTACGTGACCCGGGGTCTGTAGATACAGCAAGGACCAGGGTGATAGAAGATGGCGCCTGCTGTGTATATAGTGATACAAGATGGCGCCTGCTGCGTATATAGTGATACAAGATGGCGCCTACTGCGTATAATGTGATACAAGATGGCCTCTACTGTGTATATAGTGATACAAGATGGCGCCTACTGTGTATAATGTGATACAAGATGGCGCCTACTGCGTATAATGTGATACAAGATGGCCTCTACTGTGTATATAGTGATACAAGATGGCGCCTACTGCGTATAATGTGATACAAGATGGCGCCTACTGCGTATAATGTGATACAAGATGGCCTCTACTGTGTATATAGTGATACAAGATGGCGCCTACTGTGTATAATGTGATACAAGATGGCGCCTACTGCGTATAATGTGATACAAGATGGCCTCTACTGTGTATATAGTGATACAAGATGGCGCCTGCTGTGTATATAGTGATACAAGATGGCGCCTGCTGCGTATATAGTGATACAAGATGGCGCCTACTGCGTATAATGTGATACAAGATGGCCTCTACTGTGTATATAGTGATACAAGATGGCGCCTGCTGCGTATATAGTGATACAAGATGGCGCCTACTGCGTATAATGTGATACAAGATGGCCTCTACTGTGTATATAGTGATACAAGATGGCGCCTACTGCGTATAATGTGATACAAGATGGCCTCTACTGTGTATATAGTGATACAAGATGGCGCCTGCTGCGTATATAGTGATACAAGATGGCGCCTACTGCGTATAATGTGATACAAGATGGCGCCTACTGCGTATAATGTGATACAAGATGGCGCCTACTGTGTATAATGTGATACAAGATGGCGCCTACTGTGTATATAGTGATACCAGATGGCGCCTACTGCGTATAATGTGATACAAGATGGCGCCTACTGCGTATAATGTGATACAAGATGGCGCCTACTGTGTATAATGTGATACAAGATGGCCTCTACTGTGTATATAGTGATACAAGATGGCGCCTACTGTGTATAATGTGATACAAGATGGCGTCTACTGTGTATATAGTGATACAAGATGGCCTCTACTGTGTATAATGTGATACAAGATGGCGCCTACTGTGTATAATGTGATACAAGATGGCGTCTACTGTGTATATAGTGATACCAGATGGCGCCTACTGTGTATAATGTGATACAAGATGGCGCCTACTGCGTATAATGTGATACAAGATGGCGCCTACTGTGTATAATGTGATACAAGATGGCGCCTACTGTGTATAATGTGATACAAGATGGCCTCTACTGTGTATATAGTGATACAAGATGGCCTCTACTGTGTATATAGTGATACAAGATGGCGCCTACTGTGTATAATGTGATACAAGATGGCGCCTACTGTGTATATAGTGATACAAGATGGTGTCTACTGTGTATATAGTGATACAAGATGGCGCCTACTGTGTATATATTGATACAAGATGGCGCCTACTGTGTATATATTGATACAAGATGGCGCCTGCTGCGTATATAGTGATACAAGATGGCGCCTGCTGCGTATATAGTGATACAAGATGGCGCCTACTGCGTATAATGTGATACAAGATGGCGCCTACTGTGTATATATTGATACAAGATGGCGCCTGCTGTGTATAATGTGATACAAGATGGCGTCTACTGTGTATATAGTGATACAAGATGGCCTCTACTGTGTATAATGTGATACAAGATGGCGTCTACTGCGTATAATGTGATACAAGATGGCGCCTACTGCGTATAATGTGATACAAGATGGCGCCTACTGCGTATAATATGATACAAGATGGCGCCTACTGTGTATATAGTGATACAAGATGGCCTCTACTGTGTATAATGTGATACAAGATGGCGCCTACTGTGTATATAGTGATACAAGATGGCCTCTACTGTGTATAATGTGATACAAGATGGCGTCTACTGTGTATATAGTGATACAAGATGGCCTCTACTGTGTATAATGTGATACAAGATGGCGTCTACTGTGTATATAGTGATACAAGATGGCCTCTACTGTGTATAATGTGATACAAGATGGCGTCTACTGTGTATATAGTGATACAAGATGGCCTCTACTGTGTATAATGTGATACAAGATGGCGTCTACTGTGTATAATGTGATACAAGATGGCGCCTACTGTGTATATAGTGATACAAGATGGCCTCTACTGTGTATAATGTGATACAAGATGGCGTCTACTGTGTATATAGTGATACAAGATGGCGCCTACTGTGTATATAGTGATACAAGATGGCGCCTACTGCGTATAATGTGATACAAGATGGCCTCTACTGTGTATATTGTGATACAAGATGGCCTCTACTGTGTATATTGTGATACAAGATGGCCTCTACTGTGTATATAGTGATACAAGATGGCGTCTACTGTGTATAATGTGATACAAGATGGCGCCTACTGTGTATATAGTGATACAAGATGGCGTCTACTGTGTATATAGTGATACAAGATGGCGCCTACTGTGTATATAGTGATACAAGATGGCGCCTACTGCGTATAATGTGATACAAGATGGCGTCTACTGTGTATATAGTGATACAAGATGGCGTCTACTGTGTATATTGTGATACAAGATGGCCTATACTGTGTATATAGTGATACAAGATGGCGTCTACTGTGTATATAGTGATACAAGATGGCGCCTACTGTGTATATAGTGATACAAGATGGCCTCTACTGTGTATATTGTGATACCAGATGGCGTCTACTGTGTATATTGTGATACAAGATGGCCTCTACTGTGTATATTGTGATACAAGATGGCGTCTACTGTGTATATAGTGATACCAGATGGCGCCTACTGTGTATATAGTGATACCAGATGGCGCCTACTGTGTATATAGTGATACAAGATGGCGCCTACTGTGTATATAGTGATACCAGATGGTGTCTACTGTGTATAATGTGATACAAGATGGCGCCTGCTGCGTATATAGTGATACAAGATGGCGCCTACTGTGTATAATGTGATACAAGATGGCGTCTACTGTGTATATAGTGATACAAGATGGCGTCTACTGTGTATATAGTGATACAAGATGGCGTCTACTGTGTATATAGTGATACAAGATGGCCTCTACTGTGTATAATGTGATACAAGATGGCCTCTACTGTGTATAATGTGATACAAGATGGCGCCTACTGTGTATATTGTGATACAAGATGGCCTCTACTGTGTATATTGTGATACAAGATGGCGTCTACTGTGTATATAGTGATACCAGATGGCGCCTACTGTGTATATAGTGATACCAGATGGCGTGAGGCGTGGACTGTCCCGAGATCCTGATACTCACAGCCTGGCCAGTCACAATATCTTGCCGCCGCAATGTCTACTTACGTTTTGCGTTTTTTGTGTATGAGAAACAGGAAAGTTATTGCTACGATAAGAATCAGCAATAATACGCCGGCCACCGCGACTCCGATGATCATCGCTAAATTGCCCTCATTCCCAAAATCTTGACCTTCTGCAATAGAACAAAAGGGCAGTACAATAAGATAACCAAATAATCTGTTACAATGTATCGGGGGCGGAGCACAATGTTCCCGCCCATTTCTGATCATGTGATCTCTGTCTATAATGACCAGAACCTGTCCATCTCATCAACAAGGTAGACGCCTACAGTAGGAGGAGTCATAGTCAATAGTGGGGGGTCACAGGGGTCAGAATTGGAGGAGGAAACAGAAACCAGTGGGGGTCACAGGGGTCAGAATTGGAGGAGGAAACAGAAACCAGTGGGGGTCACAGGGGTCAGAATTGGAGGAGGTCTCAGTCACCAAAGGGGTGTCACAGGGGTCAGAATTGGAGGAGGACACAGAAACCAGTGGGGTGTCACAGGGGTCAGTATTGGAGGGCTATGGAAGAGGTGATGTCACTGAGCAGTAAGCCCCGCCCATCTGACACTTAAGGAATATCAGTGCCAAGTCAAATAGCATCAATATCTCAGACTCCAGGGCGCATGGATCGTTGACTATTTTCTATGACCCCCAAATCCATGCATTTGTCTTCCTTGGGTCTAGCTGCCGGGCCATGAGGTTGGAGGCAAAAAATAGGACACGTCTTATTTGTATCCATTTTGTTGTCAAGGCTCAACTCAAGTTCAATTCATCATTTGTCACAAGGGCGGTACGTACCAGTACATAACACAAATGATCAGTGGAGGACTGAACCCCGGAGAGGTGAAATCCCCCATGATGGATCCATTGGGACTGCTCTAACCCCAACACCCCAGGACCCCCCATAACTCACATGGGACTGCTCTAACCCCAACCCCCCATAACTCACATAGGACTGCTCTAACTCCAATCCCCCAGGACCCCCCATAACTCACATGGGACTGCTCTAACCCCAACCCCCCAGGACCCCCCATAACTCACATGGGACTGCTCTAACCCCAATCCCCCAGGACCCCCCATAACTCACATGGGACTGCTCTAACCCCAACCCCCCAGGACCCCCAATAACTCATATGGGACTGCTCTAACCCCAACCCCCCAGGACCCCCCATAACTCACATGGGACTGCTCTAACCCCAACCCCCCATAACTCACATAGGACTGCTCTAACCCCAATCCCCCAGGACCCCCCATAACTCACATAGGACTGCTCTAACCCCAACCCCCCAGGACCCCCCATAACTCACATGGGACTGCTCTAACCCCAACCCCCCATAACTCACATAGGACTGCTCTAACCCAACCCATTTCTGCTAGGAAAGCCAAACTTTCTAAGACTGTTTTTGGAAATTTGGGCAAGCATAAACTTTGGTTATCGTTAGATCCAGCAAGAAATTGTAATTACCTGCAGTGACATTGAGATATGAGGAGGTGTTGGCGGTGCGGAGGGTCACTCGGTTCCTCACCACACACGTGTACGTTCCTTCATCCTCCGCTACGACATTACTAATACCATATTGGTTGCTCTTTTCCTCTTTGATGGTGTCGTTGAATTTCCATTGGTATTCAGGAGACGGGAGAGAATCGGCAGAACATAATAATGTGATGGAAGAGCCGGGCTTCACAAATTCTGCGCCTGTGCTAATGTGCACATTATCTGGACCATCTGTGAGACACAAGAGGGGTTGCAGGTGCAATAAGTAACGCTGCCCATAGACATGATGGAGGACACACACTGGAGCTCCAGTCTACGCTGGTCACACCACTACGCCCATTATGGTTACTCACAGGCCACAGTAATGGTGTAGGGATCACTGGAGTCCTTACTGACAAGGTTCTGAGCAGTACACTGGTATTTTCCCGAGTCTCCTCGTCTAATCCTGGAGAAGGTGAGAGTCTTGTTACCTCCAGATAAGGCCGCTTCACTGGAGATGTTGGTACCAGGTCTGGTCCACGTTATGGTCGTGGCCTGTGAGGTGTCACAAGTTAGGGTGAATGGGTCGTTTTCCTTGGGTTGGGGGGTGGACGCTGTGATTTTGGGTTTAGTCACCGGCTCTGTGAATGGAGGAACATGGGGGACAGTTCAATAACACAACATATATCCTCGCCCCAGTATCATCAACAGTAAACAATATACGGTGACATCATTTACGTATCTGAGGGACACGAGTGATACATCAGACTGGTCAATGTATTGTGAGGGACTGGGAGAAGTAGGACTCTAGTAACAGAGGGGTGTAAGGTGTGGGGTGATGTGCCGGACCTCCCCTCCACCATGCCATGAGACAGGGAATCACAAAACCCTCTCTAAAGTCCTCGACACAGCCCATAAAGGAGATGTCCCTAATATCTTGATGGTGGTCTAACCTCCATCTCCTCGATACTGACCCCTACGTCCCCTGAATTGCTCTGGAGGTAATATTTATTTAACCTTCCTTAAGTTACAGGATTTGCCTTTTTCTCCAATTACTTTTTGTTTCTTTTTGTTTCCTTGATTTTTGTATTAGTGATGCTATAAGATCTGAGTGACGGAGTGCCGGTGAGCGGTGGGGTTACAGCGGTGGATGGACCTTCAAGTTGAAGAGCAGATCCCAGGATATGCAGTGACAGGTCCAGAACCACTGTTAGTTCTTCTCGGTGTGATGATCGTTAGATTGGGAAGACCAGGGCAGATATCTGCAGAGGTTGCTTCCTGGGAAGTGGCTTCTGGACAGACCACAAGAGCAGGGCGGTGTTGTTGACCCTAAACTTATAGGTGGCTCTCTGTACATTAGAAGGTGAATAAGACAAAATACTGGCACTTCCAGAAAGGACCAACTGGCATCTCACGTCTTCTGTTCCATCCATCCTCTCATCTTCTTTGGACACCAACTCCACTCGCTGAATCGCTGGTATTCTCCAGAGTCTTCTTGTCTAATAATGGAGAAGGTCTTACTATCTCCAGACAATACGAGGATGCTGGCACCACTCTTGGTCAAGCACCAGACCAGCAGAGCATTGAGGTGGTGTTGGTACGCTGTTGTGCTGCAGTTTGCAATGGGTAACTAATATTTGCAGGAGATCTCGGGGTCATAAAAGCCATCTTGGATCCTAGGGAGATATGGCAAGAAGAACATCTGAATCAAATCAAATAGGCTTTAGGCGTCCGAATGGATATTTGGCATTGCCAAAGCTAGTAAAGTGTGTGTGTGTGGGGGGGAGTTGAGTATGGGGGGGTGGCTGATTTGGGGTATAACAGTCCATAGAGCGTTTGCGCCGGGCAACGCGACCGCAAAATAGCACGGCGCAAACGCGGTGTATACGCGGTGCTATGTGCAAAAATAAGCACAAAAAACTCCAGCATTACTCAGTGTGAATGCAGCCTTAGTTGGTGACCGCTATATGGGGAGGTGGGGGTGGGGTGAGGCGGGTGTATTGGGATAAATATAACAGTCCGTGGAGTCTCGTCTTCCTCTTCGTTGGTGGCCGCTATATGGGGAGGTGGGGTGGGGGTGAGGCGGGTGTATTGGGATAAATATAACAGTCCATGGAGTCTCATCTTCCTCTTCGTTGGTGACTGCTATATGGGGGGGTGGGGTGGGGTGGGGTGGGTGTATTGGGATAAATATAACAGTCCGTGGAGTCTCATCTTCCTCTTAGTTGGTGGCCGCTATATGGGGGGGTGGGGTGGGGTGGGGTGGGTGTATTGGGATAAATATAACAGTCCGTGGAGTCTCATCTTCCTCCTGTTTGGTGACAGCTGGACACGTATTGGGCAGCGATCTCCACAGTGGCCTCTTCTTCTCCCAGTAGGATGTAGAGTTTCCTCTTCTCCCAGTCTGGGATGTGGGCAGAGAGTCTTTGGTAGTAGACGGCCCTCACAGCTGAGTATTTGGTGCAGTGTAGCAGGAAGTGGGTCTGGTCTTCTAGGGCCCCCTGGTCACAGTGCTGGCACAGTCTCTTCTCCCGTGGCTTGTACGTCTGCCTGTATCGCCCCGTCTCTATCTCTAGGTTGTGGGCGCTCAGTCTGTACCGGCTCAGGGTCTGTCTGTGCTTGGGGTGGCGTATTCTCTCCAGGTAGGTGGCCATGGTGTAGTCCCTTTGTAGGGATTGGTACACATTGGTGAGTTTCTTGGAGTTATTTATTTGGTTTCTCCATTCTTCAATGTACCGCTCTCTGTTTGCCTCTGTGGTCGCCTTTATTTCGGCCTTGGTTATCATCTGTTGGTGTTTTTGGTTTGGTGGTTGGCTGCTGTTTGGTTGGTGAATGTCTGGTTTGCTCCGGTGGCTTAGCCATGCTTGGTGGTGGTAGGAGTCGGGCTTGCTCACCTGGATGTGTTCCTGGAAAGCTAGCGCCCTCTTCTGTATGGTGAGCCATAGGGGGAGTCTGCCTAGCTCTGCCCTGCAGGCCATGTTGGTGGTGTTGCGATGGACATGGAGCAGGTATTTGCAGAACTCCAGGTGGAAGTTCTCTGTTGGGCTGGAATCCCACTTTGACTGGTCTGGGTAGGTGGCTGGGCCCCAAACCTCACTGCCATAGAGAAGGATCGGGGAGATGACAGCGTCAAATATCTTCAGCCAGACCCTCACCGGTGGTTTGAGGTGGTACAGTTGTCTTCTGATGGCGTAGAAGGTTCTGCAGGCTTTTGCTTTCAGGGTTTCTATTGCTGCTTTGAAGCTTCCTGATTGGCTGAGCTCCAGCCCCAGGTCGGTGTAGTTGTTGGTTTTCTCCAGTGTGGAGCCGTTCAGTGTGAATTGTGAGGTGGTGGAGGCTTTATTGTGGCCCTTCTTCTGGAATACCATGACTTTGGTCTTCTTCTGGTTGATGGGTAGGGCCCATGTGGTGCTGAATTTTTCCAGCACTGACAGGCTTTCTTGGAGGTCTTTCTCGGTGGGGGCCAGGAGTAGGAGGTCATCGGCGTATAGCAGGAACTTCACCTCTCGATTGTTCAGGGTGAGGCCTGGGGTTGGTGAGGCCTCCAGGGCTGTAGCCAGTTCATTGATATAGATGTTGAAGAGCGTTGGGCTCAGGCTACAGCCTTGTCTGACCCCTCGGGCCTGTTGGAAGTATGCGGTCCTTTTCCCATTCACCTTCACACTGCACTGGTTTCCGGTGTAGGAGCTCTTGATGACGTCGTACGTTCTTCCTCCTATTCCACTCTCTAGGAGTTTTAGAAGTAGGCCTGGGTGCCATACTGAATCAAACGCCTTCTTAAAGTCCACGAAGCAGGCGAATATCTTGCCTCTTCTGGTGTTGTGGACGTGCGTCTTGATGAGGCTGTGCAGGGTGTAGATATGGTCTGTGGTGCGGTGGTTTGGCATGAACCCTGCTTGGCTCTTGCTGAGGACCCCGTGTTGTGTGAGGAAGGTGAGGATTCTGTTATTGATGATGCTGTTGTACAGTTTCCCCAGCTATGTGCTGCTGACGCAGATCCCTCTGTAGTTGTTGGGGTCATATTGGTCCCCATTCTTGTAGATGGGGGTTATGAGCCCTTTGTTCCAGTCTTCGGGGAAGTGTCCAGCATTGAGCACGAGGGTGAAAAGCTTTGCCAGTGCCGCGTGTATTGCTGGAGGGTTGTATTTGATCATCTCTGGTAGGATGCCGTCAGGGCCACTGGCCTTTTTGCCTTTCAGCAGGACAATTCTTTCCTGTATATCTTTTATGGTGATTGGTGAGTCCAGAGGGTTCTGGAAGTCTTCTGCATGGGGTTTGTATGTTCTCACAGATTATTGGGATTCCTTTGGTTTCCTCCTACAGACTGATAGGGAATTTAGATTGTGAGCCCTATATGGGGGCAGTGACCACAAGGTCTGTACAGCGCTGCGGAATATGATGGCGATATACAAGTGAGATAAATGCATAAAGAAAAAGGCACCTGGTGTAGCCCAGAGAGTTACTATAAAGTCTGACCCACAACATGACCAAGGAGCAGCTCTCATTATGTCACCATTCTAGTCAGGGGCATAACTAGCAAAGACTGGGCCCCACTGCCAACTTTTGTCTTGGGGACACTCCCACATGGCACCCCCTTTCCCTGGACCCCACACAGTATAACATCCCATTTACACACTATACTGCCCCATAGTGACCCCTGCACACAGTATTATCCCCCATAGTGACCCCTGCACACAGTATTATGTCCCATAGTGGCCCCTGCACACAGTATTATGTCCCATAGTGGCCCCTGCACACAGTATTATGTCCCATAGTGACCCCTGCACACAGTATTATCCCCCATAGTGGCCCCTGCACACAGTATTATACCCCATAGTGGCCCCTGCACACAGTATTATCCCCCATAGTGACCCCTGCACACAGTATTATGTCCCATAGTGGCCCCTGCACACAGTATTATGTCCCATAGTGGCCCCTGCACACAGTATTATGTCCCATAGTGACCCCTGCACACAGTATTATCCCCCATAGTGGCCCCTGCACACAGTATTATGTCCCATAGTGGCCCCTGCACACAGTATTATGTCCCATAGTGGCCCCTGCACACAGTATTATGTCCCATAGTGACCCCTGCACACAGTATTATCCCCCATAGTGGCCCCTGCACACAGTATTATACCCCATAGTGGCCCCTGCACACAGTATTATCCCCCATAGTGACCCCTGCACACAGTATTATCCCCCATAGTGGCCCCTGCACACAGTATTATGTCCCATAGTGACCCCTGCACACAGTATTATGTCCCATAGTGGCCCCTGCACACAGTATTATGTCCCATAGTGGCCCCTGCACACAGTATTATGTCCCATAGTGACCCCTGCACACAGTATTATCCCCCATAGTGGCCCCTGCACACAGTATTATACCCCATAGTGGCCCCTGCACACAGTATTATCCCCCATAGTGGCCCCTGCACACAGTATTATACCCCATAGTGGCCCCTGCACACAGTATTATGTCCCATAGTGGCCCCTGCACACAGTATTATGTCCCATAGTGGCCCCTGCACACAGTATTATGTCCCATAGTGGCCCCTGCACACAGTATTATACCCCATAGTGGCCCCTGCACACAGTATTATCCCCCATAATGGCCCCTGCACACAGTATTATGTCCCATAGTGACCCCTGCACACAGTATTATGTCCCATAGTGGCCCCTGCACACAGTATTATGTCCCATAGTGGCCCCTGCACACAGTATTATGTCCCATAGTGACCCCTGCACACAGTATTATCCCCCATAGTGGCCCCTGCACACAGTATTATACCCCATAGTGGCCCCTGCACACAGTATTATCCCCCATAGTGACCCCTGCACACAGTATTATGTCCCATAGTGGCCCCTGCACACAGTATTATCCCCCATAGTGGCCCCTGCACACAGTATTATGTCCCATAGTGGCCCCTGCACACAGTATTATGTCCCATAGTGACCCCTGCACACAGTATTATCCCCCATAGTGGCCCCTGCACACAGTATTATACCCCATAGTGGCCCCTGCACACAGTATTATCCCCCATAGTGGCCCCTGCACACAGTATTATACCCCATAGTGGCCCCTGCACACAGTATTATGTCCCATAGTGGCCCCTGCACACAGTATTATGTCCCATAGTGGCCCCTGCACACAGTATTATGTCCCATAGTGGCCCCTGCACACAGTATTATACCCCATAGTGGCCCCTGCACACAGTATTATCCCCCATAATGGCCCCTGCACACAGTATTATGTCCCATAGTGACCCCTGCACACAGTATTATGTCCCATAGTGGCCCCTGCACACAGTATTATGTCCCATAGTGGCCCCTGCACACAGTATTATGTCCCATAGTGGCCCCTGCACACAGTATTATCCCCCATAATGGCCCCTGCACACAGTATTATGTCCCATAGTGGCCCCTGCACACAGTATTATGTTCCCATAGTGGCCCCTGCACACAGTATTATCCCCCATAGTGGCCCCTACACACAGTATTATCCCCCATAGTGGCCCCTGCACACAGTATTATGTCCCATAGTGGCCCCTGCACACAGTATTATGTCCCATAGTGGCCTCTGCACACAGTATTATGTCCCATAGTGGTCCCTGCACACAGTATTATGTCCCATAGTGGTCCCTGCACACAGTATTATGTCCCATAGTGACCCCTGCACACAGTATTATGTCCCATAGTGGCCCCTGCACACAGTATTATCCCCCATAGTGGTCCCTGCACACAGTATTATCCCCATAGTGGCCCCTGCACACAGTATTATGTCCCATAGTGACCCCTGCACACAGTATTATGTCCCATAGTGGCCCCTGCACACAGTATTATGTCCCATAGTGGCCCCTGCACACAGTATTATCCCCCATAGTGGTCCCTGCACACAGTATTATGTCCCATAGTGGCCCCTGCACACAGTATTATCCCCCATAGTGGCCCCTGCACACAGTATTATGTCCCATAGTGACCCCTGCACACAGTATTATCCCCCATAGTGGCCCCTGCACACAGTATTATGTCCCATAGTGGCCCCTGCACACAGTATTATGTCCCATAGTGGCCCCTGCACACAGTATTATGTCCCATAGTGACCCCTGCACACAGTATTATGTCCCATAGTGGCCCCTGCACACAGTATTATGTCCCATAGTGGCCCCTGCACACAGTATTATGTCCCATAGTGACCCCTGCACACAGTATTATGTCCCATAGTGGCCCCTGCACACAGTATTATGTCCCATAGTGACCCCTGCACACAGTATTATGTCCCATAGTGGCCCCTGCACACAGTATTATGTCCCATAGTGGCCCCTGCACACAGTATTATGTCCCATAGTGGCCCCTGCACACAGTATCATGTCCCATAGTGGCCCCTGCACACAGTATCATGTCCCATAGTGGCCCCTGCACACAGTATCATGTCCCATAGTGGCCCCTGCACACAGTATTATCCCCCATAGTGGCCCCTGCACACAGTATTATACCCCATAGTGGCCCCTGCACACAGTATTATCCCCCATAGTGGCCCCTGCACACAGTATTATCCCCATAGTGGCCCCTGCACACAGTATTATCCCCCATAGTGGCCCCTGCACACAGTATTATGCCCCATAGTGGCCCCTGCACACAGTATTATGTCCCATAGTGACCCCTGCACACAGTATTATGCCCCATAGTGGCCCCTGCACACAGTATTATGTCCCATAGTGGCCCCTGCACACAGTATTATGTCCCATAGTGGCCCCTGCACACAGTATTATGTACCATAGTGGTCCCTGCACACAGTATTATGTCCCATAGTGGCCCCTGCACACAGTATTATGTCCCATAGTGGCCCCTGCACACAGTATTATGTCCCATAGTGGCCCCTGCACACAGTATTATGTCCCATAGTGGCCCCTGCACACAGTATTATCCCCCATAGTGGCCCCTGCACACAGTATTATGTCCCATAGTGGCCCTTGCACACAGTGTTATGTCCCATAGTGGCCCCTGCACACAGTGTTATGTCCCATAGTGGCCCCTGCACACAGTATTATGTCCCCATAGTGGCCCCTGCACACAGTATTATCCCCCATAGTGGCCCCTGCACACAGTATTATCCCCCATAGTGGCCCCTGCAAACAGTATTATGTCCCATAGTGCCCCTGCACACAGTATTATCCCCATAGTGGCCCCTGCACACAGTATTATACCCCATAGTGGCCCCTGCACACAGTATTATGTCTCATAGTGGCCCCTGCACACAGTATTATGTCCCATAGTGGCCCTTGCACACAGTATTATCCGCCATAGTGTCCCCTGCACACAGTATTATACCCCATAGTGGCCCCTGCACACAGTATTATCCCCCATAGTGGCCCCTGCACACAGTATTATCCCCCATAGTGGCCCCTGCACACAGTATTATGTCCCATAGTGACCCCTGCACACAGTATTATGCCCCATAGTGGCCCCTGCACACAGTATTATGTCCCATAGTGGCCCCTGCACACAGTATTATGTCCCATAGTGGCCCCTGCACACAGTATTATGTCCCATAGTGGCCCCTGCACACAGTATTATGTCCCATAGTGGCCCCTGCACACAGTATTATACCCCATAGTGGCCCCTGCACACAGTATTATCCCCCATAGTGGCCCCTGCACACAGTATTATGTCCCATAGTGACCCCTGCACACAGTATTATACCCCATAGTGGCCCCTGCACACAGTATTATGTCCCATAGTGGCCCCTGCACACAGTATTATGTCCCATAGTGGCCCCTGCACACAGTATTATCCCCCATAATGGCCCCTGCACACAGTATTATGTCCCATAGTGGCCCCTGCACACAGTATTATGTCCCATAGTGGCCCCTGCACACAGTATTATCCCCATAGTGGCCCCTGCACACAGTATTATGTCCCATAGTGACCCCTGCACACAGTATTATGTCCCATAGTGGCCCCTGCACACAGTATTATGTCCCATAGTGGCCCCTGCACACAGTATTATCCCCCATAGTGGTCCCTGCACACAGTATTATGTCCCATAGTGGCCCCTGCACACAGTATTATGTCCCATAGTGACCCCTGCACACAGTATTATGTCCCATAGTGGTCCCTGCACACAGTATTATGTCCATAGTGGCCCCTGCACACAGTATTATCCCCCATAGTGGCCCCTGCACACAGTATTATGTCCCATAGTGACCCCTGCACACAGTATTATCCCCCATAGTGGCCCCTGCACACAGTATTATGTCCCATAGTGGCCCCTGCACACAGTATTATGTCCCATAGTGGCCCCTGCACACAGTATTATGTCCCATAGTGACCCCTGCACACAGTATTATGTCCCATAGTGGCCCCTGCACACAGTATTATGTCCCATAGTGGCCCCTGCACACAGTATTATGTCCCCATAGTGGCCCCTGCACACAGTATTATGTCTCATAGTGGCCCCTGCACACAGTATCATGTCCCATAGTGGCCCCTGCACACAGTATCATGTCCCATAGTGGCCCCTGCACACAGTATCATGTCCCCATAGTGGCCCCTGCACACAGTATTATGTCCCATAGTGGCCCCTGCACACAGTATTATGTCCCATAGTGGCCCCTGCACACAGTATTATCCCCATAGTGGCCCCTGCACACAGTATTATACCCCATAGTGGCCCCTGCACACAGTATTATCCCCCATAGTGGCCCCTGCACACAGTATTATCCCCCATAGTGGCCCCTGCACACAGTATTATCCCCCATAGTGGCCCCTGCACACAGTATTATCCCCATAGTGGCCCTGCACACAGTATTATGTCCCATAGTGACCCCTGCACACAGTATTATCCCCCATAGTGGCCCCTGCACACAGTATTATGTCCCATAGTGGCCCCTGCACACAGTATTATGTCCCCTTAGTGGCCCCTGCACACAGTATTATGTCCCTTAGTGGCCCCCTGCACACAGTATTATGTCCCATAGTGGCCCCTGCACACAGTATTATGTCCCATAGTGGCCCCTGCACACAGTATTATCCCCCATAGTGGCCCCTGCACACAGTATTATGTCCCATAGTGGCCCCTTGCACACAGTGTTATGTCCCATAGTGGCCCCTGCACACAGTATTATGTCCCATAGTGGCCCCTGCACACAGTATTATGTCCCATAGTGGCCCCTGCACACAGTATTATCCCCCATAGTGGCCCCTGCACACAGTATTATCCCCCATAGTGGCCCCTGCACACAGTATTATCCCCCATAGTGGCCCCTGCACACAGTATTATCCGCCATAGTGGCCCCTGCACACAGTATTATACCCCATAGTGGCCCCTGCACACAGTATTATCCCCATAGTGGCCCCTGCACACAGTATTATCCCCCATAGTGGCCCCTGCACACAGTATTATCCCCCATAGTGGCCCCTGCACACAGTATTATCCCCCATAGTGGCCCCTGCACACAGTATTATGTCCCATAGTGACCCCTGCACACAGTATTATGCCCATAGTGGCCCCTGCACACAGTATTATGTCCCATAGTGGCCCCTGCACACAGTATTATGTCCCATAGTGGCCCCTGCACACAGTATTATGTCCCATAGTGGCCCCTGCACACAGTATTATGTCCCATAGTGGCCCCTGCACACAGTATTATGTCCCATAGTGGACCCCTGCACACAGTATTATGTCCCATAGTGACCCCTGCACACAGTATTATGTCCCATAGTGGCCCCTGCACACAGTATTATCCCCATAGTGGCCCCTGCACACAGTATTATACCCATAGTGGCCCCTGCACACAGTATTATGTCCCATAGTGGCCCCTGCACACAGTATTATCCCCCATAGTGGCCCCTGCACACAGTATTATCCCCCATAGTGGCCCCTGCACACAGTATTATGTCCCATAGTGGCCCCTGCACACAGTATTATCCCCCATAGTGGCCCCCTGCACACAGTATTATACCCATAGTGGCCCCTGCACACAGAGTATTAGTCTCATAGTGGCCCCTGCACACAGTATTATGTCCCATAGTGGCCCCTTGCACACAGTATTATCCGCCATAGTGGCCCCTGCACACAGTATTATACCCCATAGTGGCCCCTGCACACAGTATTATCCCCCATAGTGGCCCCTGCACACAGTATTATCCCCCATAGTGGCCCCTGCACACAGTATTATCCCCATAGTGGCCCCTGCACACAGTATTATCCCCCATAGTGGCCCCTGCACACAGTATTATGTCCCATAGTGGACCCCTTGCACACAGTATTATGCCCATAGTGGCCCCTGCACACAGTATTATGTCCCATAGTGGCCCCTGCACACAGTATTATGTCCCATAGTGGCCCCTGCACACAGTATTTAGCTGTATGCATAGTGGCCCCTGCACACAGTATTATGTCCCATAGTGGCCCCTGCACACAGTATTATGTCCCATAGTGACCCCTGCACACAGTATTATGTCCCATAGTGGCCCCTGCACACAGTATTATCCCCCATAGTGGCCCTGCACACAGTATTATCCCATAGTGGCCCCTGCACACAGTATTATCCCCCATAGTGGCCCCTGCACACAGTATTATCCCCCATAGTGGCCCCTGCACACAGTATTATCCACCATAGTGGCCCCTGCACACAGTATTATCCCCCATAGTGGCCCCTGTACACAGTATTATGTCCCATAGTGGCCCCTGCACACAGTATTATGTCCCATAGTGGCCTCTGCACACAGTATTATGTCCCATAGTGGCCCCTGCACACAGTATTATGTCCCATAGTGACCCCTGCACACAGTATTATGTCCCATAGTGGCCCCTGCACACAGCTATTATATCCCATAGTGGCCCCTGCACACAGTATTATCCCCATAGTGGCCCCTGCACACAGTATTATGTCCCATAGTGGCCCCTTGCACACAGTATTATCCCCCATAGTGGCCCCTGCACACAGTATTATGTCCCATAGTGGCCCATGCACACAGTATTATGTCCCATAGTGGCCCCTGCACACAGTATTATGTCCCATAGTGGCCCCTGCACACAGTATTATGTCCCATAGTGGCCCCTGCACACAGTATTATGTCCCATAGTGGACCCCTGCACACAGTATTATGTCCCATAGTGGCCCCTGCACACAGTATTATGTCCCATAGTGGCCCCTGCACACAGTATTATGTCCCATAGTGGCCCCTGCACACAGTATTATGTCCCATAGTGGCCCCTGCACACAGTATTATGTCCCATAGTGACCCCTGCACACAGTATTATGTCCCATAGTGGCCCCTGCACACAGTATTATGTCCCATAGTGGCCCCTGCACACAGTATTATGTCCCATAGTGACCCCTGCACACAGTATTATATCCCATAGTGGCCCCTGCACACAGTATTATGTCCCATAGTGGCCCCTGCACACAGTATTATGTCCCATAGTGACCCCTGCACACAGTATTATGTCCCATAGTGGCCCCTGCACACAGTATTATGTCCCATAGTGGCCCCTGCACACAGTATTATGTCCCATAGTGGCCCCTGCACACAGTATTATGTCCCATAGTGGCCCCTGCACACAGTATTATGTCCCATAGTGACCCCTGCACACAGTATTATGTCCCATAGTGGCCCCTGCACACAGCATTATGATCCCATAGTGGCCCCTGCACACAGTATTATCCCCATAGTGACCCTTGCACACAGTATTATCCCCATAGTGGCCCCTGCACACAGTATTATCCCCCATAGTGGCCCCTGCACACAGTATTATGTCCCATAGTGTCCCCTGCACACAGTATTATGTCCCATAGTGGCCCCTGCACACAGCATTATCCCCCATAGTGGTCCCTGCACACAGTATTATGTCCCATAGTGGCCCCTGCACACAGCATTATATCCCATAGTGGCCCCTGCACACAGTATTATGTCCCATAGTGGCCCCTGCACACAGCTATTATCCCCCATAGTGGTCCCTGCACACAGTATTATGTCCCATAGTGGCCCCTGCACACAGCATTATATCCCATAGTGGCCCCTGCACACAGCATTATTTCCCATAGTGGCCCCTGCACACAGTATTATGTCCCATAGTGGCCCCTGCACACAGTATTATGTCCCATAGTGGCCGCTGCACACAGTATTATGTCCCATAGTGGCCCCTGCACACAGTATTATGTCCCATAGTGCCCCTGCACACAGTATTATTCCCCATAGTGGCCCCTGCACACAGTATTATGTCCCATAGTGGCCCCTGCACACAGTATTATGTCCCATAGTGGCCCCTGCACACAGTATTATCCCCATAGTGGCCGCTGCACACAGTATTATGTCCCTTAGTGGCCCCTGCACACAGTATTATGTCCCATAGTGGCCCCTGCACACAGTATTATCCCCATAGTGGCCCCTGCACACAGTATTATCCCCCATAGTGTCCCCTGCACACAGTATTACGTCCCATAGTGGCCCCTGCACACAGTATTATGTCCCATAGTGACCCCTGCACACAGTATTATCCCCCATAGTGGCCCCTGCACACAGTATTATGTCCCATAGTGGCCCCTGCACACAGCATTATCCCCCATAGTGGCCCCTGCACACAGTATTATGTCCCATAGTGGCCCCTGCACACAGTATTATCCCCCATAGTGGCCCCTGCACACAGTATTATGTCCCATAGTGGCCCCTGCACACAGTATTATGTCCCCATAGTGGCCCCTGCACACAGTATTATCCCCCATAGTGGCCCTGCACACAGTATTATGTCCCATAGTGGGCCCCTGCACACAGTATTATGTCCCATAGTGGCCCCTGCACACAGTATTATGTCCCATAGTGGCCCCTGCACACAGTATTATCCCCCATAGTGCCCCCTGCACACAGTATTATGTCCCATAGTGGCCCCTGCACACAGTATTATCCTCCATAGTGTCCCCTGCACACAGTATTATCCTCCATAGTGGCCCCTGCACACAGTATTATACCCCATAGTGGCCCCCTGCACACAGTATTATCCCCCATAGTGTCCCCTGCACACAGTATTATGTCCCATAGTGGCCCCTGCACACAGTATGTCCCATAGTGGCCCCTGCACACAGTATTATCCCCATAGTGGCCCCTGCACACAGTATTATGTCCCATAGTGGCCCCTGCACACAGTATTATCCTCCATAGTGGACCCCTGCACACAGTATTATGTCCCATAGTGGCCCCTGCACACAGTATTATCCCCCATAGTGGCCCCTGCACACAGTATTATCCCCCATAGTGGCCCCTGCACACAGTATTATGTCCCATAGTGGCCCCTGCACACAGTATTATGTCCCATAGTGGCCCCTGCACACAGTATTATGTCCCATAGTGGCCCCTGCACGCAGTATTATCCCCATAGTGACCCTGCACACAGTATTATGTCCCCCATAGTGGCCCCTGCACACAGTATTATGTCCCATAGTGGCCCCTGCACACAGTATTATGTCCCATAGTGGGCCCCTGCACACAGTATTATGTCCCATAGTGGCCCCTGCACACAGTATTATACCCATAGTGGCCCCTGCACACAGTATTATGTCCCATAGTGTCCCTGCACACAGTATTATCCACCATAGTGGCCCCTGCACACAGTATTATCCCCCATAGTGGCCCCCTGCACACAGTATTATGTCCCATAGTGGCCCCTGCACACAGTATTATCCTCCATAGTGTCCCCTGCACACAGTATTATCCTCCATAGTGGCCCCTGCACACAGTATTATTACCCCATAGTGTCCCCTGCACACAGTATTATGTCCCATAGTGGCCCCTGCACACAGTATTATGTCCCATAGTGGCCCCTGCACACAGTATTATCCCCATAGTGGCCCCTGCACACAGTATTATGTCCCATAGTGGCCCCTGCACACAGTTATCCTCCATAGTGACCCCTGCACACAGTATTATGTCCCATAGTGGCCCCTGCACACAGTATTATCCCCCATAGTGGCCCCTGCACACAGTATTATCCTCCATAGTGACCCCTGCACACAGTATTATGTCCCATAGTGGCCCCTGCACACAGTATTATCCCCATAGTGGCCCCTGCACACAGTATTATGTCCCATAGTGGCCCCTGCACACAGTATTATCATGCTCACTTAGTCCCTGCCCCTGCACACAGTATTTCCCCATAGTGCCCCTGCACACAGTATTATGTCCCATAGTGGCCCCTGCACACAGTATTATCCCCCATAGTGGCCCCTGCACACAGTATTATGTCCCATAGTGGCCCCTGCACACAGTATTATGTCCCCATAGTGGCCCCTGCACACAGTATTATGTCCATAGTGGCCCTGCACACAGTATTATCCCCATAGTGGCCCCTGCACACAGTATTATGTCCCCATAGTGGCCCCTGCACACAGTATTATGCCCCATAGTGGCCCCTGCACACAGTATTATGTCCCCTTAGTGGCCCTGCACACAGTATTATCCCCATAGGGCCCCTGCACACAGTATTATACCCATAGTGGCCCCTGCACACAGATTATGTCCCATAAGTGGCCCCTGCACACAGTATTATCCCCATAGTGGCCCCTGCACACAGTATTAGTCCCATAGTGGCCCCTGCACACAGTATTATGTCCCATAGTGGCCCCTGCACACAGTATTATGTCCCATAGTGGCCCCTGCACACAGTATTATCCCCATAGTGGCCCCTGCACACAGTATTAGTCCCATAGTGGCCCCTGCACACAGTATTAGTCCCCCATAGTGGCACCTGCACACAGTATTATGCTCCCATAGTGGCCCCTGCACACAGTATTATGGCCCCTAGTTGTCGTCCCCTGCACACAGTATATAACCCCATAGTGGCCCCTGCACACAGTATTATGTCCCATAGTGACCCCTGCACACAGTATTATAGTCCCATAGTGGCTCCTGCACACAGTATTATCCTCCATAGTGGCCCCTGCACACAGTATTATACCCCATAGTGGCCCCTGCACACAGTATTTATGTCCCTCATAGTGGCCCCTGCACACAGTATTATCCACCAA
>NW_027440205.1:152970-210865 GCF_031893055.1 Leptodactylus fuscus
TGCCCCTGCACACAGTATTATGTCCCATAGTGGCCCCTGCACACAGTATTATGCCCCATAGTGGTCCCTGCACACAGTATTATACCCCATAGTGGCCCCTGCACACAGTATTATCCTCCATAGTGGCCCCTGCACACAGTATTATAACCCCATAGTGGCCCCTGCACACAGTATTATGTCCCATAGTGGCCCCTGCACACAGTATTATCCCCCATAGTGGCCCCTGCACACAGTATTATGTCCCATAGTGGCCCCTGCACACAGTATTATGTCCCCATAGTGGCTCCCTGCACACAGTATTATGTCCCATAGTGTCCCCTGCACACAGTATTATCCCCATAGTGGCCCCTGCACACAGTATTATACCCCATAGTGGCCCCTGCACACAGTATTATGTCCCATAGTGGCCCCCTGCACACAGTATTATCCCCCATAGTGGCCCCTGCACACAGTATTATGTCCCATAGTGTCCCCTGCACACAGTATTATCCCCCATAGTGGCCCCTGCACACAGTATTATGTCCCATAGTGGCCCCTGCACACAGTATTATGCCCCATAGTGGTCCCTGCACACAGTATTATACCCCATAGTGGCCCCTGCACACAGTATTATGTCCCATAGTGACCCCTGCACACAGTATTATGTCCCATAGTGGCCCCTGCACACAGTATTATGTCCCATAGTGGCTCCTGCACACAGTATTATCCTCCATAGTGGCCCCTGCACACAGTATTATACCCCATAGTGGCCCCTGCACACAGTATTATGTCCCATAGTGGCCCCTGCACACAGTATTATCCCCCATAGTGGCCCCTGCACACAGTATTATGTCCCATAGTGGCCCCTGCACACAGTATTATGTCCCATAGTGGCTCCTGCACACAGTATTATGTCCCATAGTGGCTCCTGCACACAGTATTATGTCCCATAGTGGCTCCTGCACACAGTATTATGTCCCATAGTGGCCCCTGCACACAGTATTATCCCCCATAGTGGCCCCTGCACACAGTATTATCCCCCATAGTGGCCCCTGCACACAGTATTATGTCCCATAGTGGCCCCTGCACACAGTATTATGTCCCATAGTGGCCCCTGCACACAGTATTATCCCCCATAGTGGCCCCTGCACACAGTATTATACCCCATAGTGGCCCCTGCACACAGTATTATCCCCCATAGTGGCCCCTGCACACAGTATTATGTCCCATAGTGGCCCCTGCACACAGTATTATATCCCATAGTGGCCCCTGCACACAGTATTATGTCCCATAGTGACCCCTGCACACAGTATTATGTCCCATAGTGGCCCCTGCACACAGTATTATGTCCCATAGTGGCCCCTGCACACAGTATTATCCCCCATAGTGGCCCCTGCACACAGTATTATGTCCCATAGTGACCCCTGCACACAGTATTATGTCCCATAGTGGCCCCTGCACACAGTATTATGTCCCATAGTGGCCCCTACACACAGTATTATCCCCCATAGTGACCCCTGCACACAGTATTATCCCCCATAGTGACCCCTGCACACAGTATTATGTCCCATAGTGACCCCTGCACACAGTATTATCCCCCATAGTGACCCCTGCACACAGTATTATGTCCCATAGTGGCTCCTGCACACAGTATTATGTCCCATAGTGGCCCCTGCACACAGTATTATGTCCCATAGTGGCCCCTGCACACAGTATTATGTCCCATAGTGGCCCCTGCACACAGTATTATGTCCCATAGTGGCCCCTGCACACAGTATTATCCCCATAGTGGCCCCTGCACACAGTATTATGTCCCATAGTGGCCCCTGCACACAGTATTATGTCCCATAGTGGCCCCTGCACACAGTATTATGCCCCATAGTGGCCCCTGCACACAGTATTATACCCCATAGTGGCCCCTGCACACAGTATTATGTCCCATAGTGGCCCCTGCACACAGTATTATCCCCCATAGTGGCCCCTGCACACAGTATTATGTCCCATAGTGGCCCCTGCACACAGTATTACGCTCCATAGTGGCCCCTGCACACAGTATTATCCCCATAGTGGCCCCTGCACACAGTATTATGTCCCATAGTGGCCCCTGCACACAGTATTATGTCCCATAGTGGCCCCTGCACACAGTATTATGTCCCATAGTGCCCCTGCACACAGTATTATCCCCCATAGTGGCCCCTGCACACAGTATTATCCCCCATAGTGGCCCCTGCACACAGTATTATGTCCCATAGTGGCCCCTGCACACAGTATTATGTCCCATAGTGGCCCCTGCACACAGTATTATGTCCCATAGTGGCCCCTGCTCACAGTATTATCCCCCATAGTGGCCCCTGCACACAGTATTATGTCCCATAGTGACCCCTGCACACAGTATTATGTCCCATAGTGGCCCCTGCACACAGTATTATCCCCCATAGTGGCCCCTGCACACAGTATTATGTCCCATAGTGGCCCCTGCACACAGTATTATGTCCCATAGTGGCCCCTGCACACAGTATTATGCCCCATAGTGGCCCCTGCACACAGTATTATACCCCATAGTGACCCCTGCACACAGTATTATCCCCATAGTGTCCCCTGCACACAGTATTACGCTCCATAGTGGCCCCTGCACACAGTATTATCCCCCATAGTGGCCCCTGCACACAGTATTATGTCCCATAGTGGCCCCTGCACACAGTATTATGTCCCATAGTGGCCCCTGCACACAGTATTATACCCCATAGTGGCCCCTGCACACAGTATTATCCCCCATAGTGTCCCCTGCACACAGTATTATGTCCCATAGTGGCTCCTGCACACAGTATTATGTCCCATAGTGGCCCCTGCACACAGTATTATGTCCCATAGTGGCCCCTGCACACAGTATTATCCTCCATAGTGGCCCCTGCACACAGTATTATGTCCCATAGTGGCCCCTGCACACAGTATTATCCTCCATAGTGACCCTGCACACAGTATTATACCCCATAGTGGCTCCTGCACACAGTATTATGTCCCATAGTGGCCCCTGCACACAGTATTATGTCCCATAGTGGCCCCTGCACACAGTATTATGTCCCATAGTGGCCCCTGCACACAGTATTATGTCCCATAGTGGCCCCTGCACACAGTATTATGCCCCATAGTGGTCCCTGCACACAGTATTATACCCCATAGTGGCCCCTGCACACAGTATTATCCTCCATAGTGGCCCCTGCACACAGTATTATCCCCATAGTGACCCCTGCACACAGTATTATGTCCCATAGTGGCCCCTGCACACAGTATTATCCCCATAGTGCCCCCTGCACACAGTATTATGTCCCATAGTGGCCCCTGCACACAGTATTATGTCCCATAGTGGCCCCTGCACACAGTATTATCCCCCATAGTGGCCCCTGCACACAGTATTATGTCCCATAGTGGCCCCTGCACACAGTATTATCCTCCATAGTGACCCCTGCACACAGTATTATGTCCCATAGTGGCCCCTGCACACAGTATTATCCCCCATAGTGGCCCCTGCACACAGTATTATGCCCCATAGTGGTCCCTGCACACAGTATTATACCCCATAGTGGCCCCTGCACACAGTATTATCCTCCATAGTGGCCCCTGCACACAGTATTATCCCCCATAGTGCCCCCTGCACACAGTATTATGTCCCATAGTGGCCCCTGCACACAGTATTATCCCCCATAGTGTCCCCTGCACACAGTATTATGTCCCATAGTGGCCCCTGCACACAGTATTATGTCCCATAGTGGCCCCTGCACACAGTATTATCCCCATAGTGGCCCCTGCACACAGTATTATGTCCCATAGTGGCCCCTGCACACAGTATTATCCTCCATAGTGACCCCTGCACACAGTATTATGTCCCATAGTGGCCCCTGCACACAGTATTATCCTCCATAGTGACCCTGCACACAGTATTATGTCCCATAGTGACCCCTGCACACAGTATTATCCCCCATAGTGGCCCCTGCACACAGTATTATGTCCCATAGTGGCCCCTGCACACAGTATTATACCCCATAGTGGCCCCTGCACACAGTATTATGTCCCATAGTGGCCCCTGCACACAGTATTATGTCCCATAGTGGCCCCTGCACACAGTATTATGTCCCATAGTGGCCCCTGCACACAGTATTATGTCCCATAGTGGCCCCTGCACACAGTATTATGCCCCATAGTGGTCCCTGCACACAGTATTATACCCCATAGTGGCCCCTGCACACAGTATTATCCTTCATAGTGGCCCCTGCACACAGTATTATACCCCATAGTGGCCCCTGCACACAGTATTATGTCCCATAGTGGCCCCTGCACACAGTATTATCCCCCATAGTGGCCCCTGCACACAGTATTATGTCCCATAGTGGCCCCTGCACACAGTATTATGTCCCATAGTGGCTCCTGCACACAGTATTATGTCCCATAGTGGCCCCTGCACACAGTATTATCCCCCATAGTGGCCCCTGCACACAGTATTATGTCCCATAGTGTCCCCTGCACACAGTATTATCCCCCATAGTGGCCCCTGCACACAGTATTATGTCCCATAGTGGCCCCTGCACACAGTATTATGCCCCATAGTGGTCCCTGCACACAGTATTATACCCCATAGTGGCCCCTGCACACAGTATTATCCTCCATAGTGGCCCCTGCACACAGTATTATACCCCATAGTGGCCCCTGCACACAGTATTATGTCCCATAGTGGCCCCTGCACACAGTATTATCCCCCATAGTGGCCCCTGCACACAGTATTATGTCCCATAGTGGCCCCTGCACACAGTATTATGTCCCATAGTGGCTCCTGCACACAGTATTATGTCCCATAGTGGCTCCTGCACACAGTATTATGTCCCATAGTGGCTCCTGCACACAGTATTATGTCCCATAGTGGCCCCTGCACACAGTATTATCCCCCATAGTGGCCCCTGCACACAGTATTATCCCCCATAGTGGCCCCTGCACACAGTATTATGTCCCATAGTGGCCCCTGCACACAGTATTATGTCCCATAGTGGCCCCTGCACACAGTATTATCCCCCATAGTGGCCCCTGCACACAGTATTATACCCCATAGTGGCCCCTGCACACAGTATTATCCCCCATAGTGGCCCCTGCACACAGTATTATGTCCCATAGTGGCCCCTGCACACAGTATTATCCCCCATAGTGGCCCCTGCACACAGTATTATGTCCCATAGTGGTCCCCTGCACACAGTATTATGTCCCATAGTGGCCCCTGCACACAGTATTATGTCCCATAGTGGCCCCTGCACACAGTATTATATCCCATAGTGGCCCCTGCACACAGTATTATGTCCCATAGTGACCCCTGCACACAGTATTATGTCCCATAGTGGCCCCTGCACACAGTATTATGTCCCATAGTGGCCCCTGCACACAGTATTATGTCCCATAGTGACCCCTGCACACAGTATTATCCCCCATAGTGACCCCTGCACACAGTATTATGTCCCATAGTGGCCTCTGCACACAGTATTATGTCCCATAGTGACCCCTGCACACAGTATTATGTCCCATAGTGGCCCCTGCACACAGTATTATCCCCCATAGTGGCCCCTGCACACAGTATTATGTCCCATAGTGGCCCCTGCACACAGTATTATCCCCCATAGTGGCCCCTGCACACAGTATTATCCCCCATAGTGGCCCCTGCACACAGTATTATGTCCCATAGTGGCCCCTGCACACAGTATTATGTCCCATAGTGGCCCCTGCACACAGTATTATGTCCCATAGTGGCCCCTGCACACAGTATTATGTCCCATAGTGGCCCCTGCACACAGTATTATGTCCCATAGTGGCCCCTGCACACAGTATTATGTCCCATAGTGGCCCCTGCACACAGTATTATCCCCCATAGTGGCCCCTGCACACAGTACTATGTCCCATAGTGGCCCCTGCACACAGTATTATGTCCCATAGTGGCCCCTGCACACAGTATTATGCCCCATAGTGGCCCCTGCACACAGTATTATACCCCATAGTGGCCCCTGCACACAGTATTATGTCCCATAGTGGCCCCTGCACACAGTATTATCCCCCATAGTGGCCCCTGCACACAGTATTATGTCCCATAGTGGCCCCTGCACACAGTATTACGCTCCATAGTGGCCCCTGCACACAGTATTATCCCCCATAGTGGCCCCTGCACACAGTATTATGTCCCATAGTGGCCCCTGCACACAGTATTATGTCCCATAGTGGCCCCTGCACACAGTATTATCCCCCATAGTGGCCCCTGCACACAGTATTATGTCCCATAGTGGCCCCTGCACACAGTATTATGTCCCATAGTGGCCCCTGCACACAGTATTATGTCCCATAGTGGCCCCTGCACACAGTATTATGTCCCATAGTGGCCCCTGCACACAGTATTATCCCCCATAGTGGCCCCTGCACACAGTATTATCCCCCATAGTGTCCCCTGCACACAGTATTACGCTCCATAGTGACCCCTGCTCACAGTATTATGTCCCATAGTGGCCCCTGCACACAGTATTATGTCCCATAGTGGCCCCTGCACACAGTATTATGTCCCATAGTGGCCCCTGCACACAGTATTATCCCCCATAGTGACCCCTGCACCCAGTATTATGTCCCATAGTGGCCCCTGCACACAGTATTATGTCCCATAGTGGCCCCTGCACACAGTATTATCCCCCATAGTGGCCCCCGCACACAGTATTATGTCCCATAGTGGCCCCTGCACACAGTATTATGTCTCATAGTGGCCCCTGCACACAGTATTATGTCCCATAGTGACCCCTGCACACAGTATTATGTCCCATAGTGGTCCCTGCACACAGTATTATGTCCCATAGTGGCCCCTGCACACAGTATTATCCCCCATAGTGACCCCTGCACACAGTATTATGTCCCATAGTGGCTCCTGCACACAGTATTATGTCCCATAGTGGCCCCTGCACACAGTATTATGTCCCATAGTGGCCCCTGCACACAGTATTATCCCCCATAGTGACCCCTGCACACAGTATTATCCCCCATAGTGGCCTCTGCACACAGTATTATGTCCCATAGTGGCCCCTGCACACAGTATTATCCCCCATAGTGGCCCCTGCACACAGTATTATCCCCCATAGTGACCCCTGCACACAGTATTATGTCCCATAGTGGCTCCTGCACACAGTATTATACCCCATAGTGGCCCCTGCACACAGTATTATGTCCCATAGTGGCTCCTGCACACAGTATTATGTCCCATAGTGGCCCCTGCACACAGTATTATGTCCCATAGTGGCCCCTGCACACAGTATTATCCCCCATAGTGACCCCTGCACACAGTATTATACCCCATAGTGGCCCCTGCACACAGTATTATCCCCCATAGTGTCCCCTGCACACAGTATTATGTCCCATAGTGGCCCCTGCACACAGTATTATGTCCCATAGTGGCCCCTGCACACAGTATTATACCCCATAGTGGCTAAAACAGTGTTCATTGCAAATATTGCAAAAATTTTGGGGTACAGCCCCCACAACCTATTTTTAAACTCTGGGGTCTTTTCTGGTTTTAGATTTGTCACCTCCCCTGGGCCCCCGATGATGATACTTGGGGCTCTAGAAACCTCTCAGTATAATAATGGCAGTTTGCGTTGGGTTTTGCCCGATATATTCTCTTGCCCCGGGCCCAGGGCCTTTCTTACTGATATCGGTTTCTATAAAAGGTTGTGTCCGCTCCGATCAGGAAGGAATCCAGTTTGATCAATAAAAATTTACTTTTATCGTTGTCCGACATTAAAATAGTTACAAAAGTCAGTGCGGAGATCGCTTACATCATGCACGGCTACGCGTTACAACATTGCTCCTTCCTCATGGCCTATCTGCAAACTAAACCACACTCCTAATATAAGACCAGCCTGACCAACTGGCCCCACCTTAAATGTTAACCCTTCATTGAACCATGAAAAACAAATTTAGTTTGCAGATAGGCCATGCGGAAGGTGCAGTGTTGTAACGCGTAGCCGTGCATGATGTAAGCGATCTCCGCACTGACTTTTGTAACTGTTTTAATGTCGGACAACGATAAAAGTAAATTTTTATTGATCAAACTGGATTCCTTCCTGATCGGAGCGGACACAACCTTTTATTGAACCCGATGTTTCTGCCTGGAGTCCGCGCCGTTGTTTCCAGCTCTCAGGATAGACGACACGTTAAAGATTTGTATATGGTGAGCTGATCCTCGCTTCTGCTCATGGCTGCCTCCGCTTCCCCTTCTTTCCTCCAGGGGGCCCCAGCGAGATGATATAGGATGCACAGGGCCCCTTAGAGGGCAGAAGGAGACACTCTCGGGTCTGATGGGATGTGTCTGGGGACATGTCTATGGTGGGAATGCTACAGACACAGTTCTTTGCCCATCTTTAGAAGGTCCCAGGGACACAACCCAGTTCTTTCAGAGAAGTTGATTTTGGTCTTCCAGATCAGTCTAGATTAGGCCTGAAGAGTCAACCACTGCAAAGGAACCTGGAACAGGAACCCGACCTGAAGGTGCTGGAACCATAGCTCACAAAAGAGACGACCAGCAGTCCAGCATGTGGAGTTATCTGTAGCGGACAAGAGGCTGAAGCATGTCTGGAATCCCTGGAAGGAATGGTGAGGGTCGTGGTGAGAAGATGATGTGGTGTCTCAGAAAGCGAGCCTACAGAGATGCCAGTCATCCTGGGAGGAGAGATCCAGAGGACACAAGGCCACAGGGGGGACATTATACCCAGAAGGTCCTCACCCATCTGTGACTGCCAACCAAAGAGACTTACACTGAGCCAGGCTGAGGTTCAGGGGCAAACCAAGAGGGAAGATGCCGAGCTACGGCCCTGCTACATACATAGACCTAGAGGAAGAGGGCGCTCCACCGACGGGCTCAATACAACTGTCCTGGTCAATGTACGTTGGGTCCCGAGTGTCGACATGGCCAAGACAGATTTCCAAAAACACTTCTTATGGGCTGTGCCTCACGTCAGGAAATCACCTAGAAATCTGTATTGTGAGAGGACAAGAGGAAGTTTAGATCTGTAAGCGGCGCGGTGGCTCAGTGGTTAGCGTTGCACCGCTGGAGCCCTGGGTTCGAATCCTACCTAGGGCAACATCTGCGTGTAGTTTGTATGTTCTCTCCGTGTTTGCATGGGTTTCCTCCCACACTCCACAGACTTACTGATAGGAGAAAAAAAAATGTAGAGCTGTGGCCAAAAACGAAGCAAAATGTAGAGAGTGGACATTGTGTCGCGGCTTCCTACGAAGACCAGGACTCCTGAGCCGCAGAATCTGAGGAGAGATTGAGCAGGACGCGTCATCCTCTGATCTCTGCCTTCTATAGAAAGCAATGGGAGGCAGAAAGTGGACGCCATCTGCCATGGAATCCGCTCCGACATCTGTGGTAGATTGCTACGTGTGAACACAACCTAAGGAGGAACCTTCATCAACTCCAGTGCTTATCACATGCTACAGTCCGTGCAGCCAGCAGAGGACCCCCAGCAATAAGACAGCTATGGGATAGATGTGCAGTGAATTATGGGACATATAGGGTAAACCTCTACCACCCACATCCCTCCCGGCTGCCATAGAGACAGACGGCTTATCATATAGCACATTTTTGCCATTCCGCGCTCCTCATCCTCACTCGGATATCTCCGCTCTTCATCTATAGTGAAGCATTAATATCGCAGTTTTTATTTGCACACTTCTGGACATTCCTCTTCTCCGCACAGCGATCATCGTCTTCATCCACGAGAGTGACCTGGGCTGGAGAAGTCTGAGCGATGGAAGAAGAGACTCCATATGTGGAGGTAATATAAGGAACAGAGAGCGGAGGTGTATAGGGGGCAGAGCTCAAATATCTGTTACACTGCCCCAAACCCTCTAGGCCATAGAGTCGCATCATTAAAGCCACCACTAGGGGGAGCTCACTGAAGAAGGGCATCAATGCCCCCTAGTGGTGGCTTCACCTTGTGAGACAAGACCTCCAGATCTCTCCTAGAAGGGAGTCCATGGTGGAGGAGATCATCGGTGGTGACCAATTACTGGGCAATGTAATGGAGCAAACCCATGAGCCATCAGTGAAGACCCGGATCTCTTCAGATGACCCGCTAAATACCCTGTACCAGGAAACAGATCTCTTCAGATCCCCCCATCTCCATCCCCCTCCTCACCTTCACCATCAGGAATCCTCAGACGTCCTGAGAAATATAAAGAAGACAAACAAACAAAGCCCTCTGAGCCATCTAGGCAACCAAGCGCTACCCCTCCACCATGTCAGCTCCGCTACATCCCACCTCCCCCTCAACACTCAGAGCTGTGTCTGACAAGTGTCTCCAAGAACACAATGTGGTGGGGGGAGCGACAAGGAGGAATTGGGGCCTGCTGTACTGTGAGGAGGGGGAGAAGCGGCCTCTGCCTTCTGTCTCCAATAGTGATCCCAACATGGAGGATGGGGGGAGAGGAGAGGGTGAAGGATGAGAGGAAAGGTCTGGAGGACCAGAGAAGATGTCATATAAGAGGACATGGTGGATGATGTGATATATTACACAGAACATGGAGGACAGAAGACCCTACATATAGAGAAGACAGAGATGAGGGTGAGGGATGAGAGAGAAGGTCTGAAGGTTTATTACTTTCTTACTGTTTGCTGCCTTTCTCCTACTTAGAGAGGAAATGGAGTGTGAGGACAGCAGAGGAGATGGGGTGACCCGTGAGGACAGCAGAGGAGATGGGGTGACCAGTGAGGACAGCAGAGGAGATGGGGTGACCCGTGAGGACAGCAGAGGAGATGGGGTGACCCGTGAGGACAGCAGAGGAGATGGGGTGACCAGTGAGGACAGCAGAGGAGATGGGGTGACCCGTGAGGACAGCAGAGGAGATGGGGTGACCCGTGAGGACAGCAGAGGAGATGGGGTGACCCGTGAGGACAGCAGAGGAGATGGGGTGACCCGTGAGGACAGCAGAGGAGATGGGGTGACCCGTGAGGACAGCAGAGGAGATGGGGTGACCCGTGAGGACAGCAGAGGAGATGGGGTGACCCGTGAGGACAGCAGAGGAGATGGGGTGACCAGTGAGGACAGCAGAGGAGATGGGGTGACCCGTGAGGACAGCAGAGGAGATGGGGTGACCCGTGAGGACAGCAGAGGAGATGGGGTGACCCGTGAGGACAGCAGAGGCGGTGGGGTGACCCGTGAGGACAGCAGAGGGGGTGGGGTGACCCGTGAGGACAGCAGAGGGGGTGGGGTGACCCGTGAGGACAGCAGAGGGGATGGGGTGACCCGTGAGGACAGCAGAGGGGATGGGGTGACCCGTGAGGACAGCAGAGGGGATGGGGTGACCCGTGAGGACAGCAGAGGGGATGGGGTGACCCGTGAGGACAGCAGAGGGGATGGGGTGACCCGTGAGGACAGCAGAGGGGATGGGGTGACCCGTGAGGACAGCAGAGGCGGTGGGGTGACCCGTGAGGACAGCAGAGGCGGTGGGGTGACCCGTGAGGACAGCAGAGGGGATGGGGTGACCCGTGAGGACAGCAGAGGGGATGGGGTGACCCGTGAGGACAGCAGAGGGGATGGGGTGACCCGTGAGGACAGCAGAGGGGATGGGGTGACCCGTGAGGACAGCAGAGGGGATGGATGGGGTGACCCGTGAGGACAGCAGAGGGGATGGATGGGGTGACCCGTGAGGACAGCAGAGGGGATGGATGGGGTGACCCGTGAGGACAGCAGAGGGGATGGATGGGGTGACCCGTGAGGACAGCAGAGGGGATGGATGGGGTGACCCGTGAGGACAGCAGAGGGGATGGATGGGGTGACCCGTGAGGACAGCAGAGGGGATGGATGGGGTGACCCGTGAGGACAGCAGAGGGGATGGATGGGGTGACCCGTGAGGACAGCAGAGGGGATGGATGGGGTGACCCGTGAGGACAGCAGAGGGGATGGGGTGACCCGTGAGGACAGCAGAGGGGATGGGGTGACCCGTGAGGACAGCAGAGGGGATGGGGTGACCCGTGAGGACAGCAGAGGGGATGGGGTGACCCGTGAGGACAGCACAGCAGAGGGGATGGGGTGACCCGTGAGGACAGCAGAGGGGATGGGGTGACCCGTAAGGACAGTAGAGGGGATGGCCGCTACACAGACCAGAGTCACTGACCAAGCTCTGAAAGGAGTCAGAATAGGCAAATCTCTACTTGGTCATGTGGATCGACTTAAGTTGTGTCCGATTGGATATGTGAGATGCCTTTAGGTGCAGCCCTTCATCGCTCATTTATGGGCACTCCCTCACATACAGGCAGATATAATGATGAAGAAGTTGGTTTGGTTCCATGTTTTGGATGTCAGTGGATCCCGTTGTCTGTGGCAGGGAATTGTATGTATACAGTGTAAAGTTTCCTCTTGTGCTGCACCATAACTCTTGTCTCCTCCAGCTTCACTCCACACCACCCCAGGTCTACATGATCACGTGACATACATTGTACAGTCTGGCACATAGTACTCACCATGGATGGTCAGGTTCACAAATACGTCCTTTGCTATCTTCTGTGTCTGTATATTCACTGTATAATTCCCCTGATCTGTGACTTGGAGATCTCTGATGTGTAATGATCCATTACTGAAAAACGAGATCCGAGTATTGTTCTGAGGTCCAGGGACTGTAGGGGGGTCAATACCAAATATATATACCAGGATCTGATACGGAGAACTTGTGTTTGGTCCTTTAAACCAAGAGAAACGCAGCAAACTCTCCGGAATCCCAGTAACATTCAGGGTGACTGATCCTTTAACAACCGGATTCTGAGGGATCAACTGGATCATTATCTGACCGGTCACATCCATCGAGAGGCCGAGGAGAACTGAAAGAGAACACGAGAGATTCTGCTCAGTGATCACATGAAACCTCACATCTAATGATCTACTTGGCTGTGAGGTGTACTACCAACATGTATTACACCGCCATGTATTACACCGCTGTCACAATTGTGTTTATGCCCAAGGAACAGAATATAGAATGCAGCGTGCACCTCTAAGGAAATGGGGAAGGAGACTGGCGTTACAACAGCTGACTAGGCCCTGCCTGCGGGTGGTGGTCGGCTGTACACAAGCTAGCCTTGGCCCCGACAACTTCTGGCTCTCTAAACACGAAGACCTAACCGATAGGTAGGGCGAGAGCTACAAGAGAGCGAGGGACTGGGGGTACTAAGGGGGTGACCCCTACAGAAACCAAGGGGCAACTGCAGACACAACAGGATGGGAAGTGCTAGACAACGGACACACAACACAACACAATACACAACAAGAGAATGAGGAGAGGGACAGGGGAGAGGAAAGGGTTACACAGGACTGGGGCAAAACTAACTGGAACCCAAACCTCACAAATACCCAGATAGTGCCGGGGAACCAGGACTGAGGACAGGGGAGAGGAGGAGTGTGGAGGGGGAAACCAGACTCACACACAAGGCAACAACTCAAACCACTGCCTAGTCAGCTGTAATACCACAAATACTCCTCCTCCTCCTCCTCCTCCTCCTCCTCCCCGAGCCACGAATTCAGGTTGGACACAATGAAAACCAGCAATAACTGAAGCCAGCCCTCCTCCTTATACAGGCCCAGGAACCATCTGATAAGATGACGAGTACGACCAACACCTGAGGCTCAACTCAAAGAAACCTCAAGTGTACTGAAGGCAGATACTCAATATCCAGACTAATAGCCAAATAGTAAGAAACCCACCAGAGAGTCACAGCACACCGGGACAAATCACCAACCAAACCCCACCAGAAAACACACAAATTTTATCAAAGTACTCAGGTCCTGACAACCGCAATGTATAACACCGCCATGTATAACACCGCAATGTATTACACCGCCATGTATGACACCGCAATGTATTACACCGCCATGTATAACACCACCATGTATGACACCTCCATGATCAGACCTGCCCCTGTGTTGAGGCTACTCCAGATCTGCCCCTGTGCTAAGGCTCCTCCAGACCTGCCCCTGTGCTGAGGCTCCTCCTGATTTGCCCCTGTGCTGAGACTACTCCAGACCTGCCCCTGTGCTGAGGCTCCTCCAGATCTGCCCCTGTGCTGAGGCTCCTCCTGATCTGCCCCTGTGCTGAGACTACTCCAGACCTGCCCCTGTGCTGAGGCTCCTCCAGATCTGCCCCTGTGCTAAGGCTCCTCCAGATCTGCCCCTGTGCTGAGGCTCCTCCAGATCTGTCCTGTGCTGAGGCTACTCCAGATCTGCCCCTGTGCTGAGGCTACTCCAGATCTGCCCTGTGCTGAGGCTACTCCAGATCTGCCCTGTGCTGAGGCTACTCCAGACCTTCCCCTGTGCTGAGGCTCCTCCAGATCTGCCCCTGTGCTGAGGCTCCTCCAGATCTGCCCTGTGCTGAGGCTACTCCAGATCTGCCCTGTGCTGAGGCTACTCCAGATCTGCCCTGTGCTGAGGCTACTCCAGACCTTCCCCTGTGCTGAGGCTCCTCCAGACCTGCCCCTGTGCTGAGGCTCCTCCAGATCTGCCCCTGTGCTGAGGCTACTCCAGACCTGCCCCTGTGCTGAGGCTCCTCCAGATCTGCCCCTGTGCTGAGGCTACTCCAGACCTGCCCCTGTGCTGAGGCTCCTCCAGATCTGCCCCTGTGCTGAGGCTACTCCAGATCTGCCCTTGTGCTGAGACTACTCCAGATCTGCCCCTGTGCTGAGGCTACTCCAGACCTGCCCCTGTGCTGAGGCTACTCCAGATCTGCCCCTGCGCTGAGGCTACTCCAGACCTGCCCCTGTGCTGAGGCTCCTCCAGATCTACCCCTGTGCTGAGGCTACTCCAGACCTGCCCCTGTGCTGAGGCTACTCCAGACCTGCCCCTGTGCTGAGGCTTCTCCAGACCTGCCCCTGTGCTGAGGCTCCTCCAGACCTGCCCCTGTGCTGAGACTACTCCAGATCTGCCCCTGTGCTGAGGCTCCTCCAGATCTGCCCCTGTGCTGAGGCTCCTCCAGACCTGCCCCTGTGCTGAGGCTTCTCCAGACCTGCCCCTGTGCTGAGGCTCCTCCAGACCTGCCCCTGTGCTGAGGCTCCTCCAGATCTGCCCCTGTGCTGAGGCTCCTCCAGATCTGCCCCTGTGCTGAGGCTCCTCCAGATCTGCCCCTGTGCTAAGGCTCCTCCAGATCTGCCCCTGTGCTGAGGCTCCTCCAGATCTGCCCCTGTGCTGAGACTACTCCAGATCTGCCCCTGTGCTGAGGCTCCTCCAGATCTGCCCCTGTGCTGAGGCTCCTCCAGACCTGCCCCTGTGCTGAGGCTCCTCCAGACCTGCCCCTGTGCTGAGGCTCCTCCAGATCTGCCCCTGTGCTGAGGCTCCTCCAGATCTGCCCCTGTGCTGAGGCTCCTCCAGATCTGCCCCTGTGCTGAGGCTCCTCCAGATCTGCCCCTGTGCTGAGGCTCCTCCAGATCTGCCCCTGTGCTGAGGCTCCTCCAGATCTGCCCCTGTGCTGAGGCTCCTCCAGATCTGCCCCTGTGCTGAGGCTCCTCTAGATCTGCCCCTGTGCTGAGGCTCCTCCAGATCTGCCCCTGTGCTGAGGCTCCTCCAGATCTGCCCCTGTGCTGAGGCTCCTCCAGATCTGCCCCTGTGCTGAGGCTCCTCCAGATCTGCCCCTGTGCTAAGGCTCCTCCAGATCTGCCCCTGTGCTGAGGCTCCTCCAGATCTGCCCCTGTGCTGAGGCTCCTCCAGATCTGCCCCTGTGCTGAGGCTCCTCCAGATCTGCCCCTGTGCTGAGGCTCCTCTAGATCTGCCCCTGTGCTGAGGCTCCTCCAGATCTGCCCCTGTGCTGAGGCTCCTCCAGATCTGCCCCTGTGCTGAGGCTCCTCCAGATCTGCCCCTGTGCTGAGGCTCCTCTAGATCTGCCCCTGTGCTGAGGCTCCTCCAGATCTGCCCCTGTGCTGAGGCTCCTCCAGATCTGCCCCTGTGCTGAGGCTCCTCCAGATCTGCCCCTGTGCTGAGGCTCCTCCAGATCTGCCCCTGTGCTGAGGCTCCTCTAGATCTGCCCCTGTGCTGAGGCTCCTCCAGATCTGCCCCTGTGCTGAGGCTCCTCCAGATCTGCCCCTGTGCTGAGGCTACTCCAGATCTGCCCCTGTGCTGAGGCTACTCCAGATCTGCCCCTGCGCTGAGGCTTCTCCAGACCTGCCCCTGTGCTGAGGCTTCTCCAGACCTGCCCCTGTGCTGAGGCTCCTCCAGACCTGCCCCTGTGCTGAGACTACTCCAGATCTGCCCCTGTGCTGAGGCTCCTCCAGATCTGCCCCTGTGCTGAGGCTCCTCCAGACCTGCCCCTGTGCTGAGGCTTCTCCAGACCTGCCCCTGTGCTGAGGCTCCTCCAGACCTGCCCCTGTGCTGAGGCTCCTCCAGATCTGCCCCTGTGCTGAGGCTCCTCCAGATCTGCCCCTGTGCTGAGGCTCCTCCAGATCTGCCCCTGTGCTAAGGCTCCTCCAGATCTGCCCCTGTGCTGAGGCTCCTCCAGATCTGCCCCTGTGCTGAGACTACTCCAGATCTGCCCCTGTGCTGAGGCTCCTCCAGATCTGCCCCTGTGCTGAGGCTCCTCCAGACCTGCCCCTGTGCTGAGGCTCCTCCAGACCTGCCCCTGTGCTGAGGCTCCTCCAGATCTGCCCCTGTGCTGAGGCTCCTCCAGATCTGCCCCTGTGCTGAGGCTCCTCCAGATCTGCCCCTGTGCTAAGGCTCCTCCAGATCTGCCCCTGTGCTGAGGCTCCTCCAGATCTGCCCCTGTGCTGAGGCTCCTCCAGATCTGCCCCTGTGCTGAGGCTCCTCCAGATCTGCCCCTGTGCTGAGGCTCCTCTAGATCTGCCCCTGTGCTGAGGCTCCTCCAGATCTGCCCCTGTGCTGAGGCTCCTCCAGATCTGCCCCTGTGCTGAGGCTACTCCAGATCTGCCCCTGTGCTGAGGCTACTCCAGATCTGCCCCTGCGCTGAGGCTCCTCCAGACCCGCCCTGGACCTCACATATGTCAGAGACCTGGGGGAGATATAGCGGGACTCCATCACTCTGCCTGTCACCTTCTCGCATACCCTCCACACACACACACACTTTGTTCGGACCTGTAGGGGCGGACACTTTTGGCCCACATACAACAGTATCGGCATTCTCCTGCAGCTCTCCTGCCTTGTGTTCCTCAGGGTCAGAGACCTCCTGGTGACTCCAGGGTTCCTCTCCTTAGTGCGGCACATCCATGTTAGAGGGGCGTGGTCAGTGAGCGGCTTATATGGCGGCCAGGAGGTTGTACCTTAGGGATTCCCGGGCCCACTTATGGCTGATCCCTCTCCACAATGCTATCATGTCTCTCCGGGGGTGTAAGCTTCCTACTCAGGTCGGTGACTGGGGCTCTTCACCCCCCACCATTTGGGACAGTGCTGCCCCTAACCCTACATCAGAGGGGTCAGTCTGAGCCACAAACTCTATGGTAAAGTCAGGTGTCACCAAACCCGGCTGTTTACAGAGGCCTGACCCCGACTCCTGGATATCCCCTCGGCCTCTTCACTCCATTTCATTCCCGTCCTTTATTACCACATCCAGTGTGTACGGGGGCAGAGACGTTCCCACCATTTACCACCAGAATCATTTACAGCAAGGAAAACAAATGCTGTCAATGGGAGATTTATCCAATAACTGTGACTCATTATAGGGGAGAAGATCTGACCACGAGACGGACCACGAGACGGACGGCCATGACACCCGCATGTAGGGAAATCACACGGAAATATCATCTGTAGGAGAATTCGGAGTGCGGAGTATACAGCATGTGTGTATATATATACACACGTACATCTTGTGTAATATATAAATATACATCTGGTTGCTATATCCAGTGTATACAGTATATATAAGCGCCCCTGCAGCGTGTTGTCCTGTCTGTAGACCTCGCACATGGGGCAGAGTCCACATAAATAGGTCACTGACATCACAGATGACTTGTCCTGCTGCAGGGGAAATCCAGCTCTATCGATCTTCTGATGTGTCAATGTGACAGCTGGGGGGGTGTAATGATCTGAGACCCCCAGATACTCTAGAAACTGAAGGCTCCACCACCGGGCTCAGAGACATTGCAGGATTTGGCCGAGGGTTGTTAGTGCCCCTCTGCCCCAGTGACCCCGCCTCCAGCTATGCCCTTGTCCATTGTCTAGAAGGTGGACACACCACCGAGGGTCAGCGCCGACACGTCCACCACATGGAGACTTCTACACAAAATTCAAAGCAGAGCAGCTACATATACATATATACATATATACACACATCGATCAACCGGAACATTAAAACCAGTGAAGGGAATGACCTGGGATATCTGGTGACATTGGCGCCTGTGAAGGAGATGGAGACTCATCAGTCAGCACTTCTATTTCTTCATAGTTATTATTCAACTTTTATGATATTATTTGTCTAAGAAGATCAGTAAAGTCTCAGGGCGGATTATGGGGAACATCAATATCTCACACCGTGACCGACACAGGGACAGAGATCTGAGCGTTGCAGGAGAAGACACAACACAGGGTAGACCAGAGGACAGGGAGAGACATGACCAGGAGAAGACACAACACAAGGTAGACCAGAGGGCAGGGAGAGACGTGACCAGGAGAAGACACAACACAAGGTAGACCAGAGGGCAGGGAGAGACGTGACCAGGAGAAGACACAACACAAGGTAGACCAGAGGGCAGAGAGAGACGTGACCAGGAGAAGACACAACACAGGGTAGACCAGAGGGCAGGGAGAGACGTGGCCAGGAGAAGACACAACACAAGGTAGACCAGAGGGCAGGGAGAGACGTGACCAGGAGAAGACACAACACAAGGTAGACCAGAGGGCAGGGAGAGACGTGACCAGGAGAAGACACAACACAAGGTAGACCAGAGGGCAGAGAGAGACGTGACCAGGAGAAGACACAACACAAGGTAGACCAGAGGGCAGGGAGAGACGTGACCAGGAGAAGACACAACACAAGGTAGACCAGAGGGCAGGGAGAGACGTGACCAGGAGAAGACACAACACAAGGTAGACCAGAGGGCAGAGAGAGACGTGACCAGGAGAAGACACAACACAGGGTAGACCAGAGGGCAGGGAGAGACGTGGCCAGGAGAAGACACAACACAAGGTAGACCAGAGGGCAGGGAGAGACGTGGCCAGGAGAAGACACAACACAGGGTAGACCAGAGGACAGGGAGAGACGTGGCCAGGAGAAGACACAACACAAGGTAGACCAGAGGGCAGGGAGAGACATGACCAGGAGAAGACACAACACAAGATAGACCAGAGGGCAGGGAGAGACATGACCAGGAGAAGACACAACACAGGGTAGACCAGAGGACAGGGAGAGACGTGGCCAGGAGAAGACACAACACAAGGTAGACCAGAGGGCAGGGAGAGACGTGACCAGGAGAAGACACAACACAAGATAGACCAGAGGGCAGGGAGAGACATGACCAGGAGAAGACACAACACAGGGTAGACCAGAGGGCAGGGAGAGACATGACCAGGAGAAGACACAACACAAGGTAGACCAGAGGACAGGGAGAGACATGACCAGGAGAAGACACAACACAGGGTAGACCAGAGGGCAGGGAGAGACATGACCAGGAGAAGACACAACACAGGGTAGACCAGAGGACAGGGAGAGACGTGGCCAGGAGAAGACACAACACAAGGTAGACCAGAGGGCAGGGAGAGACGTGACCAGGAGAAGACACAACACAAGATAGACCAGAGGGCAGGGAGAGACATGACCAGGAGAAGACACAACACAGGGTAGACCAGAGGGCAGGGAGAGACATGACCAGGAGAAGACACAACACAAGGTAGACCAGAGGACAGGGAGAGACATGACCAGGAGAAGACACAACACAGGGTAGACCAGAGGGCAGGGAGAGACGTGACCAGGAGAAGACACAACACAAGGTAGACCAGAGGGCAGGGAGAGACGTGACAAGGAGAAGACACAACACAAGGTAGACCAGAGGGCAGGGAGAGACGTGACCAGGAGAAGACACAACACAGGGTAGACCAGAGGGCAGGGAGAGACGTGGCCAGGAGAAGACACAACACAAGGTAGACCAGAGGACAGGGAGAGACATGACCAGGAGAAGACACAACACAAGCTAGACCAGAGGAAAGGGAGAGAAGTGACCAGGAGAAGACACAACACAGGGTAGACCAGAGGACAGGGAGAGACGTGGCCAGGAGAAGACACAACACAAGGTAGCCCAGAGGGCAGGGAGAGACGTGACCAGGAGAAGACACAACACAAGGTAGACCAGAGGGCAGGGAGAGACGTGGCCAGGAGAAGACACAACACAAGGTAGCCCAGAGGGCAGGGAGAGACATGGCCAGGAGAAGACACAACACAAGGTAGCCCAGAGGGCAGGGAGAGACATGGCCAGGAGAAGACACAACACAAGGTAGCCCAGAGGGCAGGGAGAGACGTGACCAGGAGAAGACACAACACAAGGTAGCCCAGAGGGCAGGGAGAGACATGGCCAGGAGAAGACACAACACAAGGTAGCCCAGAGGGCAGGGAGAGACATGGCCAGGGGAAGACACAACACAGGGTAGACCAGAGGGCAGGGAGAGACATGGCCAGGAGAAGACACAACACAAGGTAGACCAGAGGGCAGGAAGAGACATGGCCAGGGGAAGACACAACACAGGGTAGACCAGAGGGCAGGGAGAGACATGGCCAGGAGAAGACACAACACAGGGTAGACCAGAGGACAGGGAGAGACGTGGCCAGGAGAAGACACAACACAAGGTAGCCCAGAGGGCAGGGAGAGACATGGCCAGGAGAAGACACAACACAAGGTAGCCCAGAGGGCAGGGAGAGACATGGCCAAGAGAAGACACAACACAGGGTAGACCAGAGGGCAGGGAGAGACGTGACCAGGAGAAGACACAACACAAGGTAGACCAGAGGGCAGGGAGAGACGTGACCAGGAGAAGACACAACACAAGGTAGACCAGAGGACAGGGAGAGACATGACCAGGAGAAGACACAACACAAGGTAGACCAGAGGGCAGGGAGAGACGTGACCAGGAGAAGACACAACACAAGGTAGACCAGAGGGCAGGGAGAGACATGACCAGGAGAAGACACAACACAAGGTAGACCAGAGGGCAGGGAGAGACATGGCAAGGAGAAGACACAACACAGGGTAGACCAGAGGGCAGGGAGAGACGTGACCAGGAGAAGACACAACACAAGGTAGACCAGAGGGTAGGGAGAGACATGACCAGGAGAAGACACATCACAGGGTAGACCAGAGGGCAGGGAGAGACGTGACCAGGAGAAGACACAACACAAGGTAGACCAGAGGGCAGGAAGAGACGTGACCAGGAGAAGACACAACACAAGGTAGACCAGAGGGCAGGGAGAGACATGACCAGGAGAAGACACAACACAAGGTAGACCAGAGGGCAGGGAGAGACGTGACCAGGAGAAGACACAACACAAGGTAGACCAGAGGGCAGGGAGAGACATGACCAGGAGAAGACACAACACAAGGTAGACCAGAGGGCAGGGAGAGACATGGCAAGGAGAAGACACAACACAAGGTAGACCAGAGGGCAGGGAGAGACGTGGCCAGGAGAAGACACAACACAGGGTAGACTACTGGACAGGGAGAGACATGACCAGGAGAAGACACAACACAAGGTAGACCAGAGGGCAGGGAGAGACATGACCAGGAGAAGACACATCACAGGGTAGACCAGAGGACAGGGAGAGACGTGGCCAGGAGAAGACACAACACAAGGTAGACCAGAGGGCAGGGAGAGACGTGACCAGGAGAAGACACAACACAAGATAGACCAGAGGGCAGGGAGAGACGTGACCAGGAGAAGACACAACACAAGGTAGACCAGAGGGCAGGAAGAGACGTGACCAGGAGAAGACACAACACAAGGTAGACCAGAGGGCAGGGAGAGACATGACCAGGAGAAGACACAACACAAGGTAGACCAGAGGGCAGGAAGAGACGTGACCAGGAGAAGACACAACACAAGGTAGACCAGAGGGCAGGGAGAGACGTGGCCAGGAGAAGACACAACACAGGGTAGACCAGAGGGCAGGGAGAGACATGACCAGGAGAAGACACAACACAAGGTAGACCAGAGGGCAGGAAGAGACGTGACCAGGAGAAGACACAACACAAGGTAGACCAGAGGGCAGGGAGAGACGTGGCCAGGAGAAGACACAACACAGGGTAGACCAGAGGGCAGGGAGAGACGTGGCCAGGAGAAGACACAACACAGGGTAGACCAGAGGGCAGGGAGAGACGTGGCCAGGAGAAGACACAAAACAGGGTAGACCAGAGGGCAGGGAGAGACATGACCAGGAGAAGACACAAAACAGGGTAGACCAGAGGGCAGGGAGAGACGTGGCCAGGAGAAGACACAACACAAGGTAGACCAGAGGGCAGGGAGAGACATGACCAGGAGAAGACACAACACAAGGTAGACCAGAGGGCAGGAAGAGACGTGACCAGGAGAAGACACAACACAAGGTAGACCAGAGGGCAGGGAGAGACGTGGCCAGGAGAAGACACAACACAGGGTAGACCAGAGGGCAGGGAGAGACATGACCAGGAGAAGACACAACACAAGGTAGACCAGAGGGCAGGAAGAGACGTGACCAGGAGAAGACACAACACAAGGTAGACCAGAGGGCAGGGAGAGACGTGGCCAGGAGAAGACACAACACAGGGTAGACCAGAGGGCAGGGAGAGACATGACCAGGAGAAGACACAACACAAGGTAGACCAGAGGGCAGGAAGAGACGTGACCAGGAGAAGACACAACACAAGGTAGACCAGAGGGCAGGGAGAGACGTGGCCAGGAGAAGACACAACACAGGGTAGACCAGAGGGCAGGGAGAGACGTGGCCAGGAGAAGACACAACACAGGGTAGACCAGAGGGCAGGGAGAGACGTGGCCAGGAGAAGACACAAAACAGGGTAGACCAGAGGGCAGGGAGAGACATGACCAGGAGAAGACACAAAACAGGGTAGACCAGAGGGCAGGGAGAGACGTGGCCAGGAGAAGACACAACACAAGGTAGACCAGAGGGCAGGGAGAGACATGGCCAGGAGAAGACACAACACAAGGTAGACCAGAGGGCAGGGAGAGACGTGACCAGGAGAAGACACAACACAAGATAGACCAGAGGGCAGGGAGAGACATGACCAGGAGAAGACACAACACAAGGTAGACCAGAGGGCAGGAAGAGACGTGACCAGGAGAAGACACAACACAAGGTAGACCAGAGGGCAGGGAGAGACATGACCAGGAGAAGACACAACACAGGGTAGACCAGAGGGCAGGGAGAGACGTGGCCAAGAGAAGACACAACACAGGATAGACCAGAGGGCAGGGAGAGACATGGCCAAGAGAAGACACAACACAAGGTAGACCAGAGGGCAGGGAGAGACGTGACCAGGAGAAGACACAACACAAGGTAGACCAGAGGGCAGGGAGAGACGTGGCCAGGAGAAGACACAACACAGGGTAGACCAGAGGGCAGGGAGAGACGTGACCAGGAGAAGACACAACACAAGGTAGACCAGAGGGCAGGGAGAGACGTGACCAGGAGAAGACACAACACAAGGTAGACCAGAGGGCAGGGAGAGACGTGACCAGGAGAAGACACAACACAAGGTAGACCAGAGGGCAGGGAGAGACGTGGCCAGGAGAAGACACAACACAGGGTAGACCAGAGGGCAGGGAGAGACGTGACCAGGAGAAGACACAACACAAGGTAGACCAGAGGGCAGGGAGAGACATGACCAGGAGAAGACACAACACAAGGTAGACCAGAGGGCAGGGAGAGACGTGACCAGGAGAAGACACAACACAAGGTGGACCAGAGGGCAGGAAGAGACGTGGCCAAGAGAAGACACAACACAAGGTAAACCAGAGGGCAGGGAGAGACATGACCAGGAGAAGACACAACACAAGGTAGACCAGAGGGCAGGGAGAGACGTGACCAGGAGAAGACACAACACAAGGTAGACCAGAGGGCAGGGAGAGACATGACCAGGAGAAGACACAACACAGGGTAGACCAGAGGGCAGGGAGAGACGTGACCAGGAGAAGACACAACACAAGGTAGACCAGAGGGCAGGGAGAGACGTGGCCAGGAGAAGACACAACACAGGGTAGACCAGAGGGCAGGGAGAGACGTGGCCAGGAGAAGACACAACACAAGGTAGACCAGAGGGCAGGGAGAGACGTGACCAGGAGAAGACACAACACAAGGTAGACCAGAGGGCAGGGAGAGACGTGGCCAGGAGAAGACACAACACAGGGTAGACCAGAGGGCAGGGAGAGACGTGATAAGGAGAAGACACAACACAAGGTAGACCAGAGGGCAGGGAGAGACGTGACCAGGAGAAGACACAACACAAGGTAGACCAGAGGGCAGGGAGAGACGTGACCAGGAGAAGACACAACACAAGGTAGACCAGAGGGCAGGGAGAGACGTGGCCAGGAGAAGACACAACACAGGGTAGACCAGAGGGCTGGGAGAGACGTGACCAGGAGAAGACACAACACAAGGTAGACCAGAGGGCAGGGAGAGACATGACCAGGAGAAGACACAACACAAGGTAGACCAGAGGGCAGGGAGAGACGTGACCAGGAGAAGACACAACACAAGGTGGACCAGAGGGCAGGGAGAGACATGACCAGGAGAAGACACAACACAGGGTAGACCAGAGGGCAGGGAGAGACGTGACCAGGAGAAGACACAACACAAGGTAGACCAGAGGGCAGGGAGAGACGTGGCCAGGAGAAGACACAACACAGGGTAGACCAGAGGGCAGGAAGAGACGTGACCAGGAGAAGACACAACACAGGGTAGACCAGAGGGCAGGGAGAGACGTGACCAGGAGAAGACACAACACAAGGTAGACCAGAGGGCAGGGAGAGACGTGGCCAGGAGAAGACACAACACAGGGTAGACCAGAGGGCAGGGAGAGACATGGCAAGGAGAAGACACAACACAAGGTAGACCAGAGGGCAGGGAGAGACGTGACCAGGAGAAGACACAACACAAGGTAGACCAGAGGGCAGGGAGAGACGTGGCCAGGAGAAGACACAACACAAGGTAAACCAGAGGGCAGGAAGAGACGTGACAAGGAGAAGACACAACACAAGGTAGACCAGAGGACAGGGAGAGACGTGGCCAGGAGAAGACACAACACAAGGTAGACCAGAGGGCAGGAAGAGACGTGACCAGGAGAAGACACAACACAAGGTAGACCAGAGGGCAGGGAGAGACGTGACCAGGAGAAGACACAACACAAGGTAGACCAGAGGGCAGGAAGAGACGTGACCAGGAGAAGACACAACACAAGGTAGACCAGAGGGCAGGGAGAGACGTGACCAGGAGAAGACACAACACAAGGTAGACCAGAGGGCAGGGAGAGACATGACCAGGAGAAGACACAACACAGGGTAGACCAGAGGGTAGGGAGAGACGTGACCAGGAGAAGACACAACACAAGGTAGACCAGAGGGCAGGGAGAGACGTGACCAGGAGAAGACACAACACAAGGTAGACCAGAGGGCAGGGAGAGACGTGACCAGGAGAAGACACAACACAGGGTAGACCAGAGGGCAGGGAGAGACGTGGCCAGGAGAAGACACAACACAAGGTAGACCAGAGGACAGGGAGAGACGTGGCCAGGAGAAGACACAACACAGGGTAGACCAGAGGGCAGGGAGAGACGTGGCCAGGAGAAGACACAACACAAGGTAGACCAGAGGACAGGGAGAGACGTGGCCAGGAGAAGACACAACACAAGGTAGACCAGAGGGCAGGGAGAGACGTGACCAGGAGAAGACACAACACAAGATGGACCAGAGGGCAGGGAGAGACATGATCAGGAGAAGACACAACACAGGGTAGACCAGAGGGCAGGGAGAGACGTGACCAGGAGAAGACACAACACAAGGTAGACCAGAGGGCAGGGAGAGACGTGACAAGGAGAAGACACAACACAAGGTAGACCAGAGGGCAGGGAGAGACGTGACCAGGAGAAGACACAACACAAGGTAGACCAGAGGGCAGGGAGAGACGTGACCAGGAGAAGACAAAACACAAGGTAGACCAGAGGGCAGGGAGAGACGTGGCCAGGAGAAGACACAACACAGGGTAGACCAGAGGGCAGGGAGAGACGTGACCAGGAGAAGACACAACACAAGGTAGACCAGAGGGCAGGGAGAGACGTGGCCAGGAGAAGACACAACACAGGGTAGACCAGAGGGCAGGGAGAGACGTGGCCAGGAGAAGACACAACACAGGGTAGACCAGAGGGCAGGGAGAGATGTGACCAGGAGAAGACACAACACAGGGTAGACCAGAGGGCAGGGAGAGACGTGGCCAGGAGAAGACACAACACAGGGTAGACCAGAGGGCAGGGAGAGACGTGGCCAGGAGAAGACACAACACAAGGTAGACCAGAGGACAGGGAGAGACGTGGCCAGGAGAAGACACAACACAAGATAGACCAGAGGGCAGGGAGAGACGTGACCAGGAGAAGACACAACACAGGGTAGACCAGAGGGCAGGGAGAGACGTGATAAGGAGAAGACACAACACAAGGTAGACCAGAGGGCAGGGAGAGACGTGACCAGGAGAAGACACAACACAGGGTAGACCAGAGGGCAGGGAGAGACGTGACAAGGAGAAGACACAACACAAGGTAGACCAGAGGGCAGGGAGAGACGTGACCAGGAGAAGACACAACACAAGGTAGACCAGAGGGCAGGGAGAGACGTGACCAGGAGAAGACACAACACAAGGTAGACCAGAGGGCAGGGAGAGACGTGACCAGGAGAAGACACAACACAAGGTGGACCAGAGGGCAGGGAGAGACGTGACCAGGAGAAGACACAACACAAGGTAGACCAGAGGGTAGGGAGAGACATGACCAGGAGAAGACACAACACAGGGTAGACCAGAGGGCAGGGAGAGACGTGACCAGGAGAAGACACAACACAAGGTAGACCAGAGGGCAGGGAGAGACGTGGCCAGGAGAAGACACAACACAGGGTAGACCAGAGGGCAGGGAGAGATGTGGCCAGGAGAAGACACAACACAAGGTAGACCAGAGGGCAGGGAGAGACGTGACCAGGAGAAGACACAACACAAGGTAGACCAGAGGGCAGGGAGAGACATGACCAGGAGAAGACACAACACAGGGTAGACCAGAGGGCAGGGAGAGACGTGACCAGGAGAAGACACAACACAAGGTAGACCAGAGGGCAGGGAGAGACGTGACCAGGAAAAGACACAACACAAGGTAGACCAGAGGGCAGGGAGAGACGTGGCCAGGAGAAGACACAACACAAGGTAGACCAGAGGACAGGGAGAGACGTGGCCAGGAGAAGACACAACACAAGGTAGACCAGAGGGCAGGGAGAGACGTGGCCAGGAGAAGACACAACACAGGGTAGACCAGAGGGCAGGGAGAGACGTGGCCAGGAGAAGACACAACACAAGGTAGACCAGAGGGCAGGGAGAGACGTGACCAGGAGAAGACACAACACAAGGTAGACCAGAGGGCAGGGAGAGACGTGGCCAGGAGAAGACACAACACACGGTAGACCAGAGGACAGGGAGAGACATGGACAAGAGAAGACACAACACAAGGTAGACCAGAGGGCAGGAAGAGACATGACCAGGAGAAGACACAACACAAGGTAGACCAGAGGGCAGGGAGAGACGTGACCAGGAGAAGACACAACACAAGGTAGACCAGAGGGCAGGGAGAGACATGACCAGGAGAAGACACAACACAGGGTAGACCAGAGGGCAGGGAGAGACGTGACCAGGAGAAGACACAACACAAGGTAGACCAGAGGGCAGGGAGAGACGTGGCCAGGAGAAGACACAACACAAGGTAGACCAGAGGGCAGGAAGAGACATGGCAAGGAGAAGACACAACACAAGGTAGACCAGAGGGCAGGGAGAGACGTGACCAGGAAAAGACACAACACAAGGTAGACCAGAGGGCAGGGAGAGACGTGGCCAGGAGAAGACACAACACAAGGTAAACCAGAGGGCAGGAAGAGACGTGACAAGGAGAAGACACAACACAAGGTAGACCAGAGGACAGGGACAGACGTGGCCAGGAGAAGACACAACACAAGGTAGACCAGAGGGCAGGGAGAGACGTGGCCAGGAGAAGACACAACACAGGGTAGACCAGAGGGCAGGGAGAGACGTGGCCAGGAGAAGACACAACACAAGGTAGACCAGAGGGCAGGGAGAGACGTGACCAGGAGAAGACACAACACAAGGTAGACCAGAGGGCAGGAAGAGACATGACCAGGAGAAGACACAACACAAGGTAGACCAGAGGGCAGGGAGAGACATGACCAGGAGAAGACACAACACAAGGTAGACCAGAGGGCAGGGAGAGACATGGCAAGGAGAAGACACAACACAAGGTAGACCAGAGGGCAGGGAGAGACGTGGCCAGGAGAAGACACAACACAGGGTAGACTACTGGACAGGGAGAGACATGACCAGGAGAAGACACAACACAAGGTAGACCAGAGGGCAGGGAGAAACATGACCAGGAGAAGACACATCACAGGGTAGACCAGAGGACAGGGAGAGACGTGGCCAGGAGAAGACACAACACAAGGTAGACCAGAGGGCAGGGAGAGACGTGACCAGGAGAAGACACAACACAAGATAGACCAGAGGGCAGGGAGAGACGTGACCAGGAGAAGACACAACACAAGGTAGACCAGAGGGCAGGGAGAGACGTGGCCAGGAGAAGACACAACACAAGGTAGACCAGAGGGCAGGGAGAGACGTGACCAGGAGAAGACACAACACAGGGTAGACCAGAGGGCAGGAAGAGACGTGACCAGGAGAAGACACAACACAAGGTAGACCAGAGGGCAGGGAGAGACATGACCAGGAGAAGACACAACACAGGGTAGACCAGAGGGCAGGGAGAGACATGACCAGGAGAAGACACAACACAAGGTAGACCAGAGGGCAGGAAGAGACGTGACCAGGAGAAGACACAACACAAGGTAGACCAGAGGGCAGGGAGAGACATGACCAGGAGAAGACACAAAACAGGGTAGACCAGAGGGCAGGGAGAGACGTGACCAGGAGAAGACACAACACAAGGTAGACCAGAGGGCAGGGAGAGACGTGGCCAGGAGAAGACACAACACAAGGTAGACCAGAGGGCAGGGAGAGACATGGCCAGGAGAAGACACAACACAAGGTAGACCAGAGGGCAGGGAGAGACGTGACCAGGAGAAGACACAACACAAGGTAGACCAGAGGGCAGGAAGAGACGTGACCAGGAGAAGACACAACACAAGGTAGACCAGAGGGCAGGGAGAGACATGACCAGGAGAAGACACAACACAGGGTAGACCAGAGGGCAGGGAGAGACGTGGCCAAGAGAAGACACAACACAGGATAGACCAGAGGGCAGGGAGAGACATGGCCAAGAGAAGACACAACACAAGGTAGACCAGAGGGCAGGGAGAGACGTGACCAGGAGAAGACACAACACAAGGTAGACCAGAGGGCAGGGAGAGACGTGGCCAGGAGAAGACACAACACAGGGTAGACCAGAGGGCAGGGAGAGACGTGACCAGGAGAAGACACAACACAAGGTAGACCAGAGGGCAGGGAGAGACGTGACCAGGAGAAGACACAACACAAGGTAGACCAGAGGGCAGGGAGAGACGTGACCAGGAGAAGACACAACACAAGGTAGACCAGAGGGCAGGGAGAGACGTGGCCAGGAGAAGACACAACACAGGGTAGACCAGAGGGCAGGGAGAGACGTGACCAGGAGAAGACACAACACAAGGTAGACCAGAGGGCAGGGAGAGACGTGACCAGGAGAAGACACAACACAAGGTAGACCAGAGGGCAGGGAGAGACGTGACCAGGAGAAGACACAACACAAGGTGGACCAGAGGGCAGGGAGAGATGTGACCAGGAGAAGACACAACACAGGGTAGACCAGAGGGCAGGGAGAGACGTGACCAGGAGAAGACACAACACAAGGTAGACCAGAGGGCAGGGAGAGACGTGGCCAGGAGAAGGCACAACACAGGGTAGACCAGAGGGCAGGGAGAGACGTGGCCAGGAGAAGACACAACACAAGGTAGACCAGAGGGCAGGGAGAGACGTGACCAGGAGAAGACACAACACAAGGTAGACCAGAGGGCAGGGAGAGACATGACCAGGAGAAGACACAACACAGGGTAGACCAGAGGGCAGGGAGAGACGTGACCAGGAGAAGACACAACACAAGGTAGACCAGAGGGCAGGGAGAGACGTGGCCAGGAGAAGACACAACACAGGGTAGACCAGAGGGCAGGGAGAGACGTGATAAGGAGAAGACACAACACAAGGTAGACCAGAGGGCAGGGAGAGACGTGACCAGGAGAAGACACAACACAAGGTAGACCAGAGGGCAGGGAGAGACGTGGCCAGGAGAAGACACAACACAGGGTAGACCAGAGGGCAGGGAGAGACGTGACCAGGAGAAGACACAACACAAGGTAGACCAGAGGGCAGGGAGAGACGTGATAAGGAGAAGACACAACACAAGGTAGACCAGAGGGCAGGGAGAGACGTGACCAGGAGAAGACACAACACAAGGTAGACCAGAGGGCAGGGAGAGACGTGGCCAGGAGAAGACACAACACAGGGTAGACCAGAGGGCTGGGAGAGACGTGACCAGGAGAAGACACAACACAAGGTAGACCAGAGGGCAGGGAGAGACGTGACCAGGAGAAGACACAACACAAGGTGGACCAGAGGGCAGGGAGAGACATGACCAGGAGAAGACACAACACAGGGTAGACCAGAGGGCAGGGAGAGACGTGACCAGGAGAAGACACAACACAAGGTAGACCAGAGGGCAGGGAGAGACGTGGCCAGGAGAAGACACAACACAGGGTAGACCAGAGGGCAGGAAGAGACGTGACCAGGAGAAGACACAACACAGGGTAGACCAGAGGGCAGGGAGAGACGTGACCAGGAGAAGACACAACACAAGGTAGACCAGAGGGCAGGGAGAGACGTGGCCAGGAGAAGACACAACACAGGGTAGACCAGAGGGCAGGGAGAGACATGGCAAGGAGAAGACACAACACAAGGTAGACCAGAGGGCAGGGAGAGACGTGACCAGGAGAAGACACAACACAAGGTAGACCAGAGGGCAGGGAGAGACGTGGCCAGGAGAAGACACAACACAAGGTAAACCAGAGGGCAGGAAGAGACGTGACAAGGAGAAGACACAACACAAGGTAGACCAGAGGACAGGGAGAGACGTGGCCAGGAGAAGACACAACACAAGGTAGACCAGAGGGCAGGAAGAGACGTGACCAGGAGAAGACACAACACAAGGTAGACCAGAGGGCAGGGAGAGACGTGACCAGGAGAAGACACAACACAAGGTAGACCAGAGGGCAGGAAGAGACGTGACCAGGAGAAGACACAACACAAGGTAGACCAGAGGGCAGGGAGAGACGTGACCAGGAGAAGACACAACACAAGGTAGACCAGAGGGCAGGGAGAGACATGACCAGGAGAAGACACAACACAGGGTAGACCAGAGGGTAGGGAGAGACGTGACCAGGAGAATACACAACACAAGGTAGACCAGAGGGCAGGGAGAGACGTGACCAGGAGAAGACACAACACAGGGTAGACCAGAGGGCAGGGAGAGACGTGGCCAGGAGAAGACACAACACAAGGTAGACCAGAGGACAGGGAGAGACGTGGCCAGGAGAAGACACAACACAGGGTAGACCAGAGGGCAGGGAGAGACGTGGCCAGGAGAAGACACAACACAAGGTAGACCAGAGGACAGGGAGAGACGTGGCCAGGAGAAGACACAACACAAGGTAGACCAGAGGGCAGGGAGAGACGTGACCAGGAGAAGACACAACACAAGATGGACCAGAGGGCAGGGAGAGACATGATCAGGAGAAGACACAACACAGGGTAGACCAGAGGGCAGGGAGAGACGTGACCAGGAGAAGACACAACACAGGGTAGACCAGAGGGCAGGGAGAGACGTGACAAGGAGAAGACACAACACAAGGTAGACCAGAGGGCAGGGAGAGACGTGACCAGGAGAAGACACAACACAAGGTAGACCAGAGGGCAGGGAGAGACGTGACCAGGAGAAGACAAAACACAAGGTAGACCAGAGGGCAGGGAGAGACGTGGCCAGGAGAAGACACAACACAGGGTAGACCAGAGGGCAGGGAGAGACGTGACCAGGAGAAGACACAACACAAGGTAGACCAGAGGGCAGGGAGAGACGTGGCCAGGAGAAGACACAACACAGGGTAGACCAGAGGGCAGGGAGAGACGTGGCCAGGAGAAGACACAACACAGGGTAGACCAGAGGGCAGGGAGAGACGTGACCAGGAGAAGACACAACACAGGGTAGACCAGAGGGCAGGGAGAGACGTGGCCAGGAGAAGACACAACACAGGGTAGACCAGAGGGCAGGGAGAGACGTGGCCAGGAGAAGACACAACACAAGGTAGACCAGAGGACAGGGAGAGACGTGGCCAGGAGAAGACACAACACAAGATAGACCAGAGGGCAGGGAGAGACGTGACCAGGAGAAGACACAACACAGGGTAGACCAGAGGGCAGGGAGAGACGTGATAAGGAGAAGACACAACACAAGGTAGACCAGAGGGCAGGGAGAGACGTGACCAGGAGAAGACACAACACAAGGTAGACCAGAGGGCAGGGAGAGACGTGGCCAGGAGAAGACACAACACAGGGTAGACCAGAGGGCAGGGAGAGACGTGACCAGGAGAAGACACAACACAGGGTAGACCAGAGGGCAGGGAGAGACGTGACAAGGAGAAGACACAACACAAGGTAGACCAGAGGGCAGGGAGAGACGTGACCAGGAGAAGACACAACACAAGGTAGACCAGAGGGCAGGGAGAGACGTGACCAGGAGAAGACACAACACAAGGTAGACCAGAGGGCAGGGAGAGACGTGGCCAGGAGAAGACACAACACAGGTAGACCAGAGGGCAGGGAGAGACGTGACCAGGAGAAGACACAACACAAGGTAGACCAGAGGGCAGGGAGAGACATGACCAGGAGAAGACACAACACAAGGTAGACCAGAGGGCAGGGAGAGACGTGACCAGGAGAAGACACAACACAAGGTGGACCAGAGGGCAGGGAGAGACGTGACCAGGAAAAGACACAACACAAGGTAGACAGAGGGTAGGGAGAGACATGACCAGGAGAAGACACAACACAGGGTAGACAGAGGGCAGGGAGAGACGTGACCAGGAGAAGACACAACACAAGGTAGACCAGAGGGCAGGGAGAGACGTGGCCAGGAGAAGACTCAACACAGGGTAGACCAGAGGGCAGGGAGAGATGTGCCAGGAGAAGACACAACACAAGGTAGACCAGAGGGCAGGGAGAGACGTGACCAGGAGAAGACACAACACAAGGTAGACCAGAGGGCAGGGAGAGACATGACCAGGAGAAGACACAACACAGGGTAGACCAGAGGGCAGGGAGAGACGTGACCAGGAGAAGACACAACACAAGGTAGACCAGAGGGCAGGGAGAGACGTGGCCAGGAGAAGACACAACACAGGGTAGACCAGAGGGCAGGGAGAGACATGCAAGGAGAAGACACAACACAAGGTAGACCAGAGGGCAGGGAGAGACGTGACCAGGAAAAGACACAACACAAGGTAGACCAGAGGGCAGGGAGAGACGTGGCCAGGAGAAGACAAAACACAAGGTAGACCAGAGGACAGGGAGAGACGTGGCCAGGAGAAGACACAACACAAGGTAGACCAGAGGGCAGGGAGAGACGTGGCCAGGAGAAGACACAACACAGGGTAGACCAGAGGGCAGCGAGAGACGTGGCCAGGAGAAGACACAACACAAGGTAGACCAGAGGGCAGGGAGAGACGTGGCCAGGAGAAGACACAACACAAGGTAGACCAGAGGACAGGGAGAGACATGGACAAGAGAAGACACAACACAAGGTAGACCAGAGGGCAGGAAGAGACATGACCAGGAGAAGACACAACACAAGGTAGACCAGAGGGCAGGGAGAGACGTGACCAGGAGAAGACACAAGACAAGGTAGACCAGAGGGCAGGGAGAGACATGACCAGGAGAAGACACAACACAGGGTAGACCAGAGGGCAGGGAGAGACGTGACCAGGAGAAGACACAACACAAGGTAGACCAGAGGGCAGGGAGAGACGTGGCCAGGAGAAGACACAACACAGGGTAGACCAGAGGGCAGGGAGAGACATGGCAAGGAGAAGACACAACACAAGGTAGACCAGAGGGCAGGGAGAGACGTGACCAGGAAAAGACACAACACAAGGTAGACCAGAGGGCAGGGAGAGACGTGGCCAGGAGAAGACACAACACAAGGTAAACCAGAGGGCAGGAAGAGACGTGACAAGGAGAAGACAAAACACAAGGTAGACCAGAGGACAGGGAGAGACGTGGCCAGGAGAAGACACAACACAAGGTAGACCAGAGGGCAGGGAGAGACGTGGCCAGGAGAAGACACAACACAGGGTAGACCAGAGGGCAGGGAGAGACGTGGCCAGGAGAAGACACAACACAAGGTAGACCAGAGGGCAGGGAGAGACGTGACCAGGAGAAGACACAACACAAGGTAGACCAGAGGGCAGGGAGAGACGTGGCCAGGAGAAGACACAACACAAGGTAGACCAGAGGACAGGGAGAGACATGGACAAGAGAAGACACAACACAAGGTAGACCAGAGGGCAGGAAGAGACATGACCAGGAGAAGACACAACACAAGGTAGACCAGAGGGCAGGGAGAGACGTGACCAGGAGAAGACACAACACAAGGTAGACCAGAGGGCAGGAAGAGACGTGACCAGGAGAAGACACAACACAAGGTAGACCAGAGGGCAGGGAGAGACGTGGCCAGGAGAAGACACAACACAGGGTAGACCAGAGGGCAGGGAGAGACGTGACCAGGAGAAGACACAACACAAGGTAGACCAGAGGGCAGGGAGAGACATGACCAGGAGAAGACACAACACAAGGTGGACCAGAGGGCAGGGAGAGACATGGCCAGGAGAAGACACAACACAAGGTAGACCAGAGGGCAGGGAGAGACGTGACCAGGAGAAGACACAACACAAGGTGGACCAGAGGGCAGGGAGAGACATGACCAGGAGAAGACACAACACAAGGTAGACCAGAGGGCAGAGAGAGACGTGACCAGGAGAAGACACAACACAAGGTAGACCAGAGGGCAGGGAGAGACGTGGCCAGGAGAAGACACAACACAGGGTAGACCAGAGGGCAGGAAGAGACGTGACCAGGAGAAGACACAACACAGGGTAGACCAGAGGGCAGGGAGAGACGTGACCAGGAGAAGACACAACACAAGGTAGACCAGAGGGCAGGGAGAGACGTGGCCAGGAGAAGACACAACACAGGGTAGACCAGAGGGCAGGGAGAGACATGGCAAGGAGAAGACACAACACAAGGTAGACCAGAGGGCAGGGAGAGACGTGACCAGGAGAAGACACAACACAAGGTAGACCAGAGGGCAGGGAGAGACGTGGCCAGGAGAAGACACAACACAAGGTAGACCAGAGGGCAGGGAGAGACGTGACCAGGAGAAGACACAACACAAGGTAGACCAGAGGGCAGGAAGAGACGTGACCAGGAGAAGACACAACACAAGGTAGACCAGAGGGCAGGGAGAGACGTGACCAGGAGAAGACACAACACAAGGTAGACCAGAGGGCAGGGAGAGACATGACCAGGAGAAGACACAACACAGGGTAGACCAGAGGGTAGGGAGAGACGTGACCAGGAGAAGACACAACACAAGGTAGACCAGAGGGCAGGGAGAGACGTGACCAGGAGAAGACACAACACAGGGTAGACCAGAGGGCAGGGAGAGACGTGGCCAGGAGAAGACACAACACAAGGTAGACCAGAGGGCAGGGAGAGACGTGACCAGGAGAAGACACAACACAAGATGGACCAGAGGGCAGGGAGAGACATGATCAGGAGAAGACACAACACAGGGTAGACCAGAGGGCAGGGAGAGACATGGCAAGGAGAAGACACAACACAAGGTAGACCAGAGGGCAGGGAGAGACGTGACCAGGAGAAGACACAACACAAGGTAGACCAGAGGGCAGGGAGAGACGTGGCCAGGAGAAGACACAACACAAGGTAGACCAGAGGGCAGGGAGAGACGTGACCAGGAGAAGACACAACACAAGGTAGACCAGAGGGCAGGAAGAGACGTGACCAGGAGAAGACACAACACAAGGTAGACCAGAGGGCAGGGAGAGACGTGACCAGGAGAAGACACAACACAAGGTAGACCAGAGGGCAGGGAGAGACATGACCAGGAGAAGACACAACACAGGGTAGACCAGAGGGTAGGGAGAGACGTGACCAGGAGAAGACACAACACAAGGTAGACCAGAGGGCAGGGAGAGACGTGACCAGGAGAAGACACAACACAGGGTAGACCAGAGGGCAGGGAGAGACGTGGCCAGGAGAAGACACAACACAAGGTAGACCAGAGGACAGGGAGAGACGTGGCCAGGAGAAGACACAACACAAGGTAGACCAGAGGGCAGGGAGAGACGTGACCAGGAGAAGACACAACACAAGATGGACCAGAGGGCAGGGAGAGACATGATCAGGAGAAGACACAACACAGGGTAGACCAGAGGGCAGGGAGAGACGTGACCAGGAGAAGACACAACACAGGGTAGACCAGAGGGCAGGGAGAGACGTGATAAGGAGAAGACACAACACAAGGTAGACCAGAGGGCAGGGAGAGACGTGACCAGGAGAAGACACAACACAAGGTAGACCAGAGGGCAGGGAGAGACGTGACCAGGAGAAGACAAAACACAAGGTAGACCAGAGGGCAGGGAGAGACGTGGCCAGGAGAAGACACAACACAGGGTAGACCAGAGGGCAGGGAGAGACGTGACCAGGAGAAGACACAACACAAGGTAGACCAGAGGGCAGGGAGAGACGTGGCCAGGAGAAGACACAACACAGGGTAGACCAGAGGGCAGGGAGAGACGTGGCCAGGAGAAGACACAACATAGGGTAGACCAGAGGGCAGGGAGAGACGTGACCAGGAGAAGACACAACACAGGGTAGACCAGAGGGCAGGGAGAGACGTGGCCAGGAGAAGACACAACACAGGGTAGACCAGAGGGCAGGGAGAGACGTGGCCAGGAGAAGACACAACACAAGGTAGACCAGAGGACAGGGAGAGACGTGGCCAGGAGAAGACACAACACAAGGTAGACCAGAGGGCAGGGAGAGACGTGACCAGGAGAAGACACAACACAAGATAGACCAGAGGGCAGGGAGAGACGTGACCAGGAGAAGACACAACACAGGGTAGACCAGAGGGCAGGGAGAGACGTGATAAGGAGAAGACACAACACAAGGTAGACCAGAGGGCAGGGAGAGACGTGACCAGGAGAAGACACAACACAAGGTAGACCAGAGGGCAGGGAGAGACGTGGCCAGGAGAAGACACAACACAGGGTAGACCAGAGGGCAGGGAGAGACGTGACCAGGAGAAGACACAACACAGGGTAGACCAGAGGGCAGGGAGAGACGTGATAAGGAGAAGACACAACACAAGGTAGACCAGAGGGCAGGGAGAGACGTGACCAGGAGAAGACACAACACAAGGTAGACCAGAGGGCAGGGAGAGACGTGACCAGGAGAAGACACAACACAAGGTAGACCAGAGGGCAGGGAGAGACGTGGCCAGGAGAAGACACAACACAGGGTAGACCAGAGGGCAGGGAGAGACGTGACCAGGAGAAGACACAACACAAGGTAGACCAGAGGGCAGGGAGAGACATGACCAGGAGAAGACACAACACAAGGTAGACCAGAGGGTAGGGAGAGACATGACCAGGAGAAGACACAACACAGGGTAGACCAGAGGGCAGGGAGAGACGTGACCAGGAGAAGACACAACACAAGGTAGACCAGAGGGCAGGGAGAGACGTGGCCAGGAGAAGACACAACACAGGGTAGACCAGAGGGCAGGGAGAGACGTGACCAGGAGAAGACACAACACAGGGTAGACCAGAGGGCAGGGAGAGACGTGACCAGGAGAAGACACAACACAGGGTAGACCAGAGGGCAGGGAGAGACGTGGCCAGGAGAAGACACAACACAGGGTAGACCAGAGGGCAGGGAGAGACGTGGCCAGGAGAAGACACAACACAAGGTAGACCAGAGGGCAGGGAGAGACGTGACCAGGAGAAGACACAACACAAGGTAGACCAGAGGGCAGGGAGAGACATGACCAGGAGAAGACACAACACAGGGTAGACCAGAGGGCAGGGAGAGACGTGACCAGGAGAAGACACAACACAAGGTAGACCAGAGGGCAGGGAGAGACGTGGCCAGGAGAAGACACAACACAGGGTAGACCAGAGGGCAGGGAGAGACATGGCAAGGAGAAGACACAACACAAGGTAGACCAGAGGGCAGGGAGAGACGTGACCAGGAAAAGACACAACACAAGGTAGACCAGAGGGCAGGGAGAGACGTGGCCAGGAGAAGACACAACACAAGGTAAACCAGAGGGCAGGAAGAGACGTGACAAGGAGAAGACACAACACAAGGTAGACCAGAGGACAGGGAGAGACGTGGCCAGGAGAAGACACAACACAAGGTAGACCAGAGGGCAGGGAGAGACGTGGCCAGGAGAAGACACAACACAGGGTAGACCAGAGGGCAGGGAGAGACGTGGCCAGGAGAAGACACAACACAAGGTAGACCAGAGGGCAGGGAGAGACGTGACCAGGAGAAGACACAACACAAGGTAGACCAGAGGGCAGGGAGAGACGTGGCCAGGAGAAGACACAACACAAGGTAGACCAGAGGACAGGGAGAGACATGGACAAGAGAAGACACAACACAAGGTAGACCAGAGGGCAGGAAGAGACATGACCAGGAGAAGACACAACACAAGGTAGACCAGAGGGCAGGGAGAGACGTGACCAGGAGAAGACACAACACAAGGTAGACCAGAGGGCAGGAAGAGACGTGACCAGGAGAAGACACAACACAAGGTAGACCAGAGGGCAGGGAGAGACGTGACCAGCAGAAGACACAACTCAAGGTAGACCAGAGGGCAGGGAGAGACATGACCAGGAGAAGACACAACACAGGGTAGACCAGAGGGTAGGGAGAGACGTGACCAGGAGAAGACACAACACAAGGTAGACCAGAGGGCAGGGAGAGACGTGACCAGGAGAAGACACAACACAGGGTAGACCAGAGGGCAGGGAGAGACGTGGCGAGGAGAAGACACAACACAAGGTAGACCAGAGAGCAGGGAGAGACGTGACCAGGAGAAGACACAACACAAGGTAGACCAGAGGGCAGCAAGAGACATGGCCAGGAGAAGACACAACACAGGGTAGACCAGAGGGTAGGGAGAGACGTGGCCAGGAGAAGACACAACACAGAGTAAACCAGAGGGCAGGAAGAGACGTGACCAGGAGAAGACACAACACAAGGTAAACCAGAGGGCAGGAAGAGACGTGACCAGGAGAAGACACAACACAAGGTAAACCAGAGGGCAGGAAGAGAGGTGACCAGGAGAAGACACAACACAAGGTAAACCAGAGGGCAGGAAGAGACGTGACCAGGAGAAGACACAACACAAGGTAAACCAGAGGGCAGGAAGAGACGTGACCAGGAGAAGACACAACACAAGGTAGACCAGAGAGCAGGGAGAGACGTGACCAGGAGAAGACACAACACAGGGTAGACCAGAGGGCAGGAAGAGACGCCGCCAGGAGAAGACACAACACAGGGTAGACCAGAGGGCAGCAAGAGACATGGCCAGGAGAAGACACAACACAGGGTAGACCAGAGGGTAGGGAGAGACGTGGCCAGGAGAAGACACAACACAAGGTAAACCGGAGGGCAGGAAGAGACGTGACCAGGAGAAGACACAACACAAGGTAGACCAGAGGGCAGGAAGAGAGGTGACCAGGAGAAGACACAACATAAGGTAAACCGGAGGGCAGGAAGAGACGTGACCAGGAGAAGACACAACACAAGGTAGACCAGAGGGCAGAAAGAGACATGACCAGTAGAAGACACAACACAGGGTAGACCAGAGGGTAGGGAGAGACGTGACCAAGAGAAGACACAACACAAGGTAGACCAGAGGGCTGGGAGAGACGTGACCAGGAGAAGACACAACACAAGGTAGACCAGAGGACAGGGAGAGACATGACCAGGAGAAGACACAACACAGGGTAGACCAGAGGGTAGGGAGAGACGTGACCAAGAGAAGACACAACACAAGGTAGACCAGAGGGCAGGGAGAGACGTGACCAGGAGAAGACACAACACAAGGTAGACCAGAGGGCAGGAAGAGACATGGCCAGGAGAAGACACAACACAAGGTAGACCAGAGGGCAGGAAGAGACATGACCAGGAGAAGACACAACACAGGGTAGACCAGAGGGCAGGAAGAGACATGACCAGGAGAAAACACAACACAAGGTAGACCAGAGGGCAGAAAGAGACATGACCAGGAGAAGACACAACACAGGGTAGACAAGAGGGCAGGAAGAGACGTGACCAGGAGAAGACACAACACAAGGTAGACCAGAGGGCAGGGAGAGACGTGACCAGGAGAAGACACAACACAAGGTAGACCAGAGGGCAGGAAGAGACGTGACCAGGAGAAGACACAACACAGGGTAGACAAGAGGGCAGGAAGAGACGTCACCAGGAGAAGACACAACACAAGGTAGACCAGAGGGCAGGGAGAGACGTGACCAGGAGAAGACACAGCACAAGGTAGACCAGAGGGCAGGAAGAGACGTGACCAGGAGAAGACACAACACAAGGTAGACCAGAGGACAGGGAGAGACATGGCCAAGAGAAGACACAACACAAGGTAGACCAGAGGGCAGGGAGAGACATGACCAGGAGAAAACACAACACAAGGTAGACCAGAGGGCAGAAAGAGACATGACCAGGAGAAGACACAACACAGGGTAGACAAGAGGGCAGGAAGAGACGTGACCAGGAGAAGACACAACACAAGGTAGACCAGAGGGCAGGGAGAGACGTGACCAGGAGAAGACACAACACAAGGTAGACCAGAGGGCAGGAAGAGACGTGACCAGGAGAAGACACAACACAGGGTAGACAAGAGGGCAGGAAGAGACGTCACCAGGAGAAGACACAACACAAGGTAGACCAGAGGGCAGGGAGAGACGTGACCAGGAGAAGACACAGCACAAGGTAGACCAGAGGGCATGAAGAGACGTGACCAGGAGAAGACACAACACAAGGTAAACCAGAGGGCAGGAAGAGACGTGACCAGGAGAAGACACAACTCAAGGTAGACCAGAGGGCAGGGAGTGACATGGCCAAGAGAAGACACAACACAAGGTAGACCAGAGGCCAGGGAGAGACGTGGCCAGGAGAAGACACAACACAGGGTAGACCAGAGGGTAGGGAGAGACGTGACCAGGAGAAGACACAACACAGGGTAGACCAGAGGGCAGGAAGAGATGTGACCAGGAGAAGACACAACACAAGGTAGACCAGAGGGTAGGGAGAGACGTGACCAGGAAAAGACACAACACAAGGTAGACCAGAGGGCTGGAAGAGACGTGGCCAAGAGAAGACACAACACAGGATAGACCAGAGGGCAGGGAGAGACATGGCCAAGAGAAGACACAACACAGGGTAGACCAGAGGGCAGGAACAGACGTGACCAGGAGAAGACATAGCACAAGGTATACCACCAGGATGGAAGAGACATGAACAGGAGAAGACACAACACAAGGTAGACCAGAGGGCAGGAAGAGACGTGACCAGGAGAAGACACAATACAGGGTAGACCAGAGGGCAGGAAGAGACGTGGCCAGGAGAAGACACAACACAAGGTAGACCAGAGGGTAGGGAGAGACGTGACCAGGAGAAGACACAACACAAGGTAGACCAGAGGGCAGGGAGAGACGTGACCAGGAGAAGACACAATACAGGGTAGACCAGAGGGCAGGAAGAGACGTGGCCAGGAGAAGACACAACACAAGGTAGACCAGAGGGTAGGGAGAGACGTGGCCAGGAGAAGACACAACACAAGGTAGACCAGAGGGCAGGGAGAGACGTGACCAGGAGAAGACACAACACAAGGTAGACCAGAGGGTAGGGAGAGACATGGCCAAGAGAAGACACAACACAAGGTAGACCAGAGGGCAGGAAGAGACGTGACCAGGAGAAGACACAACAAAAGGTAGATCAGAGGGCAGGAAGAGACGTGACCAAGAGAAGACAAAACACAAGGTAGACCAGAGGGCAGGGAGAGACGTGGCCAGGAGAAGACACAACACAGGGTAGACCAGAGGGCAGGAAGAGACGTGACCAGGAGACGACACAACACAAGGTAGACCAGAGGGCAGGGAAAGACGTGGCCAGGAAAAGACACAACACAAGGTAGACCAGAGGGCAGGGAGAGACGTGACCAGGAGAAGACACAACACAAGGTAGACCTGGACATCCACCCCGTGTCAGGGCCTTGTGTCGGGAGACTTCTGACTACCTGGACGTCCACCCCATGTCATGGCCTTGTGTCGGAGACTTCTGACTACCTGGACGTCAACCCCATGTCAGGGCCTTGTGTCGGAGACTTCTGACTACCTGGACGTCCACCCAGTTTCAGGGCCTTGTGTCGGGAGACTTCTGACTACCTGGACGTCCATCCCGTGTCAGGGTCTTGTGTCGGGAGACTTCTGACTACCTGGACGTCCACCCCGTGTCAGGGCCTTGTGTCGGAGACTTCTGACTACCTGGACGTCCACCCCATGTCATGGCCTTGTGTTGGAGACTTCTGACTACCTGGATGTCCACCCCGTGTCAGGGGTCTTGGGTCGGGAGACTTCTGACTACCTGGACATCCACCCCGTGTCACTGCCTTGTGTCGGCAGTCTTCTGACTACCTGGACGTCCACCCCATGTCATGGCCTTGTGTCGGAGACTTCTGACTACCTGGACGTCCACCCCGTGTCACTGACTTGTGTCGGGAGACTTCTGACTACCTTGACGTCCACCCCGTGTCACTGTCTTGTGTCGGGAGACTTCTGACTACCTTGACGTCCACCCCGTGTCAGGGCCTTGTCTCACCCTTTCATGTTCCCGGTGTCTCCTGTTCATTATAACACGAGCTCCTAACTTCGCCCCGACCACAGACTCTGGGGAGGGCGACACCGTAACGGCAGCCACTGAGGGTGGGGGTCTTTCTAAGGTAGAAATACAAGTCCCAGCAGAATACACTCTCAGCTAGAAGGTCGCAGATTGTGAGAACATCAGTCCATTACAGTCTACAGGGGTCTGGAAAGTCTTCAGACCCCTTCCCATGTCTCCCTCGTTGTCTCCTTGCCGCCATGTTATGTCTCAGTAATGGACACTCAGCCCCTCCTGACGGATAAACCAGAAATGGAGAGATTTTTGAAAAATTTATTAAAAAAGTAAACCTGAGTTCTCCCCCGGCCAGAAGTGTCCGGAGCCTTTGCTGTGACTCTCATATGTAACTCACAGGTGTCCATTTCCTTCTGACCCTCCTTGAGATGCTTCTTCTCCTTCCTTGGAGTCCGGCTGTGTGTAATTAACCTGATTGGACTTAGACTTGTCTGTATAAGACTTCACAGGTCACAGCTGGCTCCACCAACGTCCACCATCCAACCTGATGGAACTGGAGAGGATCTGCCAGGAAGAACAGCAGAGGAGCCCCAAATCCAGAGGGGAAAGACTTGTATCAAGAAGACTCCGGGCTGTGCGAGCTTAGAAGGGGCAAATACTCAGAGCAACGGGGCAAATACTCAGAGCAAAGGGGCAAATACTCAGAGCCAAGGGGCAAATACTCAGAGCCAAGGGGCAAATACTCAGAGCAAAGGGGCAAATACTCAGAGCAAAGGGCCGAATACTCAGAGCAAAGGGGCAAATACTCAGGGCCAAGGGTCCGAATACTCAGAGCAAAGGGGCAAATACTCCGAGCAAAGGGGCCGAATACTCAGAGCAAAGGGGCAAATACTCTGAGCAAAGGGGCCGAATACTCAGAGCAAAGGGGCCGAATACTCAGAACAAAGGGGCCGAATACTCCGAGCAAAGGGGAAAATACTCAGAGCCAAGGGGCAAATACTCAGAGCAAAGGGGCAAATACTCAGAGCAAAGGGGAAAATACTCAGAGCCAAGGGGCAAATACTCAGAGCAAAGTGGCAAATACTCAGAGCAAAGGGGCAAATACTCAGAGCCAAGGGGCAAATACTCAGAGCAAAGTGGCAAATACTCCGAGCAAAGGGGCAAATACTCAGAGCAACGGGGCAAGTACTCAGAGCAAAAGGGGCAAATACTCCGAGCAAAGGGGCTGAATACTCAGAGCAAAGGGGCCGAATACTCAGAGCAAAGGGGCAAATACTCAGAGCAAAGGGGCAAATACTCAGAGCCAAGGGGCAAATACTCAGAGCTAAGGGTCCGAATACTCAGAGCAAAGGGGAAAATACTCAGAGCAAAGGGCCGAATACTCAGAGCAAAGGGGCAAATACTCAGAGCCAAGGGGCAAATACTCAGAGCAAAGGGGCAAATACTCAGAGCTAAGGGTCCGAATACTCAGAGCAAAGGGCCGAATACTCAGAGCAAAGGGGCAAATACTCAGAGCCAAGGGGCAAATACTCAGAGCAAAGGGGCAAATACTCAGAGCAAAGGGGCCAAATACTCAGAGCAAAGGGGCAAATACTCAGAGCAAAGGGGCAAATACTCAGAGCAAAGGGGCAAATACTCAGAGCCAAGGGGCAAATACTCAGAGCTAAGGGTCCGAATACTCAGAGCAAAGGGGAAAATACTCAGAGCAAAGGGGCAAATACTCAGAGCCAAGGGGCAAATACTCCGAGCAAAGGGGCCAAATACTCAGAGCAAAGGGGAAAATACTCAGAGCAAAGGGGCCGAATACTCAGAGCAAAGGGGCAAATACTCAGAGCAAAGGGGCCAAATACTCAGAGCCAAGGGGCAAATACTCAGAGCAAAGGGCCGAATACTCAGAGCCAAGGGGCAAATACTCAGAGCCAAGGGGCAAATACTCAGAGCCAAGGGGCAAATACTCAGAGCTAAGGGTCCGAATACTCAGAGCAAAGGGGAAAATACTCAGAACAAAGGGGCCGAATACTCCGAGCTTAGGGGAAAATACTCAGAGCAAAGGGGCAAATACTCAGAGCAAAGGGGCAAATACTCAGAGCAAAGGGGCCGAATACTCAGAGCAAAGGGGAAAATACTCAGAGCAAAGGGGCAAATACTCAGAGCCAAGGGGCAAATACTCAGAGCAAAGGGGCAAATACTCAGAGCCAAGGGGCAAATACTCAGAGCAAAGGGGCAAATACTCAGAGCAAAGGGGAAAATACTCAGAGCCAAGGGGCAAATACTCAGAGCAAAGTGGCAAATACTCAGAGCAAAGGGGCAAATACTCAGAGCAACGGGGCAAGTACTCAGAGCAAAAGGGGCAAATACTCCGAGCAAAGGGGCTGAATACTCAGAGCAAAGGGGCCGAATACTCAGAGCAAAGGGGCAAATACTCAGAGCAAAGGGGCAAATACTCAGAGCCAAGGGGCAAATACTCAGAGCAAAGGGGAAAATACTCAGAGCAAAGGGGCAAATACTCAGAGCAAAGGGCCGAATACTCAGAGCAAAGGGGCAAATACTCAGAGCCAAGGGGCAAATACTCAGAGCAAAGGGGCAAATACTCAGAGCAAAGGGGCCAAATACTCAGAGCAAAGGGGCAAATACTCAGAGCAAAGGGGCAAATACTCAGAGCCAAGGGGCAAATACTCAGAGCTAAGGGTCCGAATACTCAGAGCCAAGGGGCAAATACTCCGAGCAAAGGGGCCAAATACTCAGAGCAAAGGGGAAAATACTCAGAGCAAAGGGGCAAATACTCAGAGCAAAGGGGCAAATACTCAGAGCAAAGGGGCCGAATACTCAGAGCAAAGGGGCAAATACTCAGAGCAAAGGGGCAAATACTCAGAGCAAAGGGGCAAATACTCAGAGCCAAGGGGCAAATACTCAGAGCTAAGGGTCCGAATACTCAGAGCAAAGGGGAAAATACTCAGAGCAAAGGGGCAAATACTCAGAGCCAAGGGGCAAATACTCCGAGCAAAGGGGCCAAATACTCAGAGCAAAGGGGAAAATACTCCGAGCAAAGGGGCCGAATACTCAGAGCAAAGGGGCAAATACTCAGAGCAAAGGGGCCAAATACTCAGAGCCAAGGGGCAAATACTCAGAGCAAAGGGCCGAATACTCAGAGCCAAGGGGCAAATACTCAGAGCCAAGGGGCAAATACTCAGAGCCAAGGGGCAAATACTCAGAGCTAAGGGTCCGAATACTCAGAGCAAAGGGGAAAATACTCAGAACAAAGGGGCCGAATACTCCGAGCTTAGGGGAAAATACTCAGAGCAAAGGGGCAAATACTCAGAGCAAAGGGGCAAATACTCAGAGCAAAGGGGCCGAATACTCAGAGCAAAGGGGAAAATACTCAGAGCAAAGGGGCAAATACTCAGAGCCAAGGGGCAAATACTCAGAGCAAAGGGGCAAATACTCAGAGCCAAGGGGCAAATACTCAGAGCAAAGGGGCAAATACTCAGAGCAAAGGGGAAAATACTCAGAGCCAAGGGGCAAATACTCAGAGCAAAGTGGCAAATACTCAGAGCAACGGGGCAAGTACTCAGAGCAAAAGGGGCAAATACTCCGAGCAAAGGGGCTGAATACTCAGAGCAAAGGGGCCGAATACTCAGAGCAAAGGGGCAAATACTCAGAGCAAAGGGGCAAATACTCAGAGCCAAGGGGCAAATACTCAGAGCAAAGGGGAAAATACTCAGAGCAAAGGGGCAAATACTCAGAGCAAAGGGCCGAATACTCAGAGCAAAGGGGCAAATACTCAGAGCCAAGGGGCAAATACTCAGAGCAAAGGGGCAAATACTCAGAGCAAAGGGGCCAAATACTCAGAGCAAAGGGGCAAATACTCAGAGCAAAGGGGCAAATACTCAGAGCCAAGGGGCAAATACTCAGAGCTAAGGGTCCGAATACTCAGAGCCAAGGGGCAAATACTCCGAGCAAAGGGGCCAAATACTCAGAGCAAAGGGGAAAATACTCAGAGCAAAGGGCCGAATACTCAGAGCAAAGGGGCAAATACTCAGGGCCAAGGGTCCGAATACTCAGAGCAAAGGGGCAAATACTCAGAGCAAAGGGGCAAATACTCAGAGCAAAGGGGCCGAATACTCAGAGCAAAGGGGCAAATACTCAGAGCAAAGGGGCAAATACTCAGAGCAAAGGGGCAAATACTCCGAGCAAAGGGGCCGAATACTCAGAGCCAAGGGGCAAATACTCAGAGCCAAGGGCCGAATACTCAGAGCCAAGGGGCCAAATACTCAGAGCCAAGGGCCGAATACTCAGAGCAAAGGGGCAAATACTCAGAGCAAAGGGGCCGAATACTCAGAGCAAAGGGGAAAATACTCAGAGCAAAGGGGCAAATACTCAGAGCCAAGGGGCAAATACTCAGAGCAAAGGGGCAAATACTCAGAGCCAAGGGGCAAATACTCAGAGCAAAGGGGCAAATACTCAGAGCAAAGGGGAAAATACTCAGAGCCAAGGGGCAAATACTCAGAGCAAAGTGGCAAATACTCAGAGCAAAGGGGCAAATACTCAGAGCAACGGGGCAAGTACTCAGAGCAAAAGGGGCAAATACTCCGAGCAAAGGGGCTGAATACTCAGAGCAAAGGGGCCGAATACTCAGAGCAAAGGGGCAAATACTCAGAGCAAAGGGGCAAATACTCAGAGCCAAGGGGCAAATACTCAGAGCAAAGGGGAAAATACTCAGAGCAAAGGGGCAAATACTCAGAGCAAAGGGCCGAATACTCAGAGCAAAGGGGCAAATACTCAGAGCCAAGGGGCAAATACTCAGAGCAAAGGGGCAAATACTCAGAGCAAAGGGGCCAAATACTCAGAGCAAAGGGGCAAATACTCAGAGCAAAGGGGCAAATACTCAGAGCAAAGGGGCAAATACTCAGAGCCAAGGGGCAAATACTCAGAGCTAAGGGTCCGAATACTCAGAGCCAAGGGGCAAATACTCCGAGCAAAGGGGCCAAATACTCAGAGCAAAGGGGAAAATACTCAGAGCAAAGGGGCAAATACTCAGAGCCAAGGGGCAAATACTCAGAGCCAAGGGGCAAATACTCAGAGCAAAGGGGCAAATACTCAGAGCAAAGGGCCGAATACTCAGAGCAAAGGGGCAAATACTCAGAACAAAGGGGCAAATACTCAGAGCAAAGGGGCAAATACTCAGAGCTAAGGGGCAAATACTCAGAGCAAAGGGGCCGAATACTCAGAGCAAAGGGGCAAATACTCAGGGCCAAGGGTCCGAATACTCAGAGCAAAGGGGCAAATACTCCGAGCAAAGGGGCCGAATACTCAGAGCAAAGGGGCAAATACTCTGAGCAAAGGGGCCGAATACTCAGAGCAAAGGGGCCGAATACTCAGAACAAAGGGGCCGAATACTCAGAGCAAAGGGGCAAATACTCAGAGCAAAGGGGAAAATACTCAGAGCCAAGGGGCAAATACTCAGAGCAAAGTGGCAAATACTCAGAGCAAAGGGGCAAATACTCAGAGCCAAGGGGCAAATACTCAGAGCAAAGTGGCAAATACTCCGAGCAAAGGGGCAAATACTCAGAGCAACGGGGCAAGTACTCAGAGCAAAAGGGGCAAATACTCCGAGCAAAGGGGCTGAATACTCAGAGCAAAGGGGCCGAATACTCAGAGCAAAGGGGCAAATACTCAGAGCAAAGGGGCAAATACTCAGAGCTAAGGGTCCGAATACTCAGAGCAAAGGGGAAAATACTCAGAGCAAAGGGCCGAATACTCAGAGCAAAGGGGCAAATACTCAGAGCCAAGGGGCAAATACTCAGAGCAAAGGGGCAAATACTCAGAGCTAAGGGTCCGAATACTCAGAGCAAAGGGCCGAATACTCAGAGCAAAGGGGCAAATACTCAGAGCCAAGGGGCAAATACTCAGAGCAAAGGGGCAAATACTCAGAGCAAAGGGGCCAAATACTCAGAGCAAAGGGGCAAATACTCAGAGCAAAGGGGCAAATACTCAGAGCCAAGGGGCAAATACTCAGAGCAAAGGGGAAAATACTCAGAGCAAAGGGGCAAATACTCAGAGCCAAGGGGCAAATACTCCGAGCAAAGGGGCCAAATACTCAGAGCAAAGGGGAAAATACTCAGAGCAAAGGGGCCGAATACTCAGAGCAAAGGGGCAAATACTCAGAGCAAAGGGGCAAATACTCAGAGCTAAGGGTCCGAATACTCCGAGCTAAGGGGAAAATACTCAGAGCAAAGGGCCGAATACTCAGAGCCAAGGGGCAAATACTCAGAGCCAAGGGGCAAATACTCAGAGCAAAGGGCCGAATACTCAGAGCCAAGGGGCAAATACTCAGAGCCAAGGGGCAAATACTCAGAGCCAAGGGGCAAATACTCAGAGCTAAGGGTCCGAATACTCCGAGCTAAGGGGAAAATACTCAGAGCAAAGGGGCAAATACTCAGAGCAAAGGGGCAAATACTCAGAGCAAAGGGGCAAATACTCAGAGCAAAGGGGCCGAATACTCAGAGCAAAGGGGAAAATACTCAGAGCAAAGGGGCAAATACTCAGAGCCAAGGGGCAAATACTCAGAGCAAAGGGGCAAATACTCAGAGCCAAGGGGCAAATACTCAGAGCAAAGGGGCAAATACTCAGAGCAAAGGGGAAAATACTCAGAGCCAAGGGGCAAATACTCAGAGCAAAGTGGCAAATACTCAGAGCAAAGGGGCAAATACTCAGAGCAACGGGGCAAGTACTCAGAGCAAAAGGGGCAAATACTCCGAGCAAAGGGGCTGAATACTCAGAGCAAAGGGGCCGAATACTCAGAGCAAAGGGGCAAATACTCAGAGCAAAGGGGCAAATACTCAGAGCCAAGGGGCAAATACTCAGAGCAAAGGGGAAAATACTCAGAGCAAAGGGGCAAATACTCAGAGCAAAAGGCCGAATACTCAGAGCAAAGGGGCAAATACTCAGAGCCAAGGGGCAAATACTCAGAGCAAAGGGGCAAATACTCAGAGCAAAGGGGCCGAATACTCAGAGCAAAGGGGAAAATACTCAGAGCAAAGGGGCAAATACTCAGAGCCAAGGGGCAAATACTCAGAGCAAAGGGGCAAATACTCAGAGCCAAGGGGCAAATACTCAGAGCAAAGGGGCAAATACTCAGAGCAAAGGGGAAAATACTCAGAGCCAAGGGGCAAATACTCAGAGCAAAGTGGCAAATACTCAGAGCAAAGGGGCAAATACTCAGAGCAAAGGGGCCAAATACTCAGAGCAAAGGGGCAAATACTCAGAGCAAAGGGGCCAAATACTCAGAGCAAAGTGGCAAATACTCAGAGCAAAGGGGCAAATACTCAGAGCAAAGGGGCAAATACTCAGAGCCAAGGGGCAAATACTCAGAGCTAAGGGTCCGAATACTCAGAGCCAAGGGGCAAATACTCCGAGCAAAGGGGCCAAATACTCAGAGCAAAGGGGAAAATACTCAGAGCAAAGGGGCAAATACTCAGAGCCAAGGGGCAAATACTCAGAGCCAAGGGGCAAATACTCAGAGCAAAGGGGCAAATACTCAGAGCAAAGGGCCGAATACTCAGAGCAAAGGGGCAAATACTCCGAGCAAAGGGGCCGAATACTCAGAGCAAAGGGGCAAATACTCAGAGCCAAGGGGCAAATACTCAGAGCTAAGGGTCCGAATACTCAGAGCAAAGGGGAAAATACTCAGAGCAAAGGGGCAAATACTCAGAGCAAAGGGGCAAATACTCCGAGCAAAGGGGCCGAATACTCAGAGCAAAGGGGCCGAATACTCAGAGCAAAGGGGCAAATACTCAGAGCAAAGGGGCCGAATACTCAGAACAAAGGGGCCGAATACTCAGAGCAAAAGGGGCAAAAACTCAGCGCAAAGGGGCAAATACTCCGAGCAGGTGACCCGGTCGGCTATGGACATACATGTAACACATGACACACTCAGCTCTGCTACATCTAATAATAATAATACATATGACAGGTGAGCCGGCCAGCTATGGACATACATGTAACACGTGACTATACTATAATAACACGTATGACAGGTGAATGGGCACACACACACATGTGACAGGTCCAGCTCTGCTCCATCCATCAGCGCTCTCCTACCTGTCAGCAGCCCCCAGTGACAGCGGCGATGGATGTGATGAGACATTGTATATCCAATCATCTGGAAGAAGATACAAGACAGAGGCGCAGAGGAGGACGGCCCGGCCTGCTGAGGATGAGGAGGGTTGGGGTCTATGGCATCCCTGCAGCTCGGTCTCCTCACAGTCACATGGCAGACAGTATGGGGCAGTCCTATACCAGGGCGGTGCTAATGGGGAAGTAACAGAGGGATTGGCAAATACAGAGGATTACTCACAGACCTGGATACACTGTATATACTGTACTGTACTGACTGTGTATACTGTGAGATGTGACTGTATATACTGTGCGGTGAGATATGTGACTGTGTATACTGTATATACTGTGAGATATGTGACTGAGTATACTGTGCGGTGAGATATGTGACTGAGTATACTGTACTGTACTGACTGTGTATACTGTGAGATGTGACTGTGTATACTGTGAGATGTGACTGTATATACTGTGAGATATGTGACTGTGTATACTGTGAGATGTGACTGTATATACTGTGAGATATGTGACTGTGTATACTGTGAGATGTGACTGTGTATACTGTGAGATATGTAACTGTGTATACTGTGAGATGTGACTGTGTATACTGTGAGATATGTGACTGTGTATACTGTGAGATGTGACTGTGTATACTGTGAGATATGTGACTGTGTATACTGTGAAATATGTGACTGTGTATACTGTGAGATATGTAACTGTGTATACTGTGAGATGTGACTGTGTATACTGTGAGATATGTGACTGTGTATACTGTGAGATGTGACTGTGTATACTGTGAGATGTGACTGTGTATACTGTGAGATATGTGACTGTGTATACTGTGAGATATGTGACTGTGTATACTGTGAGATATGTAACTGTGTATACTGTGAGATGTGACTGTGTATACTGTGAGATATGTGACTGTGTATACTGTGAGATATGTGACTGTGTATACTGTGAGATGTGACTGTGTATACTGTGAGATATGTGACTGTGTATACTGTGAGATATGTAACTGTGTATACTGTGAGATGTGACTGTGTATACTGTGAGATATGTGACTGTGTATACTGTGAGATATGTGACTGTGTATACTGTGAGATGTGACTGTATATACTGTGAGATATGTGACTGTGTATACTGTGAGATATATGACTGTGTATACTGTGATATGTGACTGTGTATACTGTGAGATATGTGACTGTGTATACTGTGAGATGTGACTGTGTATACTGTGAGATATGTGACTGTGTATACTGTGAGATATGTGACTGTGTATACTGTGATATGTGACTGTGTATACTGTGAGATGTGACTATGTATACTGTGAGATATGTGACTGTGTATACTGTGAGATGTGACTATGTATACTGTGAGATATGTGACTGTGTATACTGTGAGATGTGACTGTGTATACTGTGAGATATGTGACTGTGTATACTGTGCGGTGAGATATGTGACTGTATATACTGTGAGATATGTGACTGTGTATACTGTGCGGTGAGATATGTGACTGTATATACTGTGATATGTGACTGTGTATACTGTGCGGTGAGATATGTGACTGTGTATACTGTATATACTGTGAGATATGTGACTGTGTATACTGTATATACTGTGTATACTGTGCGGTGAGATGTGTGACTGAGTATACTGTACTGTACTGACTGTGTATACTGTGAGATGTGACTGTGTATACTGTGAGATGTGACTGTGTATATTGTGAGATATGTGACTGTGTATACTGTGAGATGTGACTGTGTATACTGTGAGATATGTGACTGTGTATACTGTGAGATGTGACTGTGTATACTGTGAGATATGTGACTGTGTATACTGTGAGATATGTGACTGTGTATACTGTGAGATGTGACTGTGTATACTGTGAGATATGTGACTGTGTATACTGTGAGATATGTGACTGTGTATACTGTGAGATATGTGACTGTGTATACTGTGAGATATGTGACTGTGTATACTGTGAGATGTGACTGTGTATACTGTGAGATATGTGACTGTGTATACTGTGCGGTGAGATATGTGACTGTATATACTGTGAGATATGTGACTGTGTATACTGTGCGGTGAGATATGTGACGTATATACTGTGAGATGTGACTGTGTATACTGTGCGGTGAGATATGTGACTGTATATAATGTGCGGTGAGATATGTGACTGTGTATACTGTATATACTGTAAGATATGTGACTGTGTATACTGTATATACTGTGTATACTGTGCGGTGAGATGTGTGACTGAGTATACTGTACTGTACTGACTGTGTATACTGTGAGATGTGACTGTGTATACTGTGAGATATGTGACTGTGTATACTGTGAGATATGTGACTGTGTATACTGTGAGATATGTGACTGTGTATACTGTGAGATCTGACTGTATATACTGTGAGATATATGACTGTGTATACTGTGAGATGTGACTGTATATACTGTGAGATGTGACTGTGTATACTGTGAGATATGTGACTGTGTATACTGTGAGATATGTGACTGTGTATACTGTGAGATGTGACTGTGTATACTGTGAGATATGTGACTGTGTATACTGTGAGATGTGACTGTGTATACTGTGAGATATGTGACTGTGTATACTGTGAGATATGTGACTGTGTATACTGTGAGATATGTGACTGTGTATACTGTGAGATATGTGACTGTGTATACTGTGAGATATGTGACTGTGTATACTGTGAGATATGTGACTGTGTATACTGTGAGATGTGACTGTGTATACTGTGAGATATGTGACTGTGTATACTGTAAGATATGTGACTGTGTATACTGTGAGATATGTGACTGTGTATACTGTGAGATATGTGACTGTGTATACTGTGAGATATGTGACTGTATATACTGTGAGATGTGACTATGTATACTGTGAGATATGTGACTGTGTATACTGTGAGATATGTGACTGTGTATACTGTGAGATGTGACTGTGTATACTGTGAGATATGTGACTGTGTATACTGTGCGGTGAGATATGTGACTGTATATACTGTGAGATGTGACTGTGTATACTGTGCGGTGAGATATGTGACTGTATATAATGTGCGGTGAGATATGTGACTGTGTATACTGTATATACTGTAAGATATGTGACTGTGTATACTGTATATACTGTGTATACTGTGCGGTGAGATGTGTGACTGAGTATACTGTACTGTACTGACTGTGTATACTGTGAGATGTGACTGTGTATACTGTGAGATATGTGACTGTGTATACTGTGAGATATGTGACTGTGTATACTGTGAGATCTGACTGTATATACTGTGAGATATATGACTGTGTATACTGTGAGATGTGACTGTGTCACGGAGCAAAGGTATACGTCTTCCTCCGGATGGTCTTTTGAATCAACAGGGACGCAAGAGGTCGGGAGACAACAGCAATTTATTGTAATCCACAAAGTTAGTAGCCGGCGGCGGTCACATCAACGTAATAACAATAAGTCCACAGAAGTCACAATCCAATGATAGCTTTGGTTCCTTGGTCCTGTAACTAAATCCTGGCTCTCTGCAGAGCTGTGCACAGGCCGGCTAACACATACTAACTGCTAGCTATATCTATATACTAAACTGTTACACCTATACCTGTGGGGGGGAGGGCTGAGTCACAGATCCTTCCCCCCTCACCTATACCAAGGAGAGCAGACTCCCTGTCTCTTTTGAACAATGCACAGTCCAACATCTTCTTGGAGACACTGATCAGATTATCTCCACCCATTGTCCTCACTAGTTAGAGGGATTTGCATACAATGTGCTAACACACTAGACCCTAATCAGCCAACTACACACTGATGTTTACAACAGGTTAGAGAATACATTCCACATGAAATATATATTACACATTGCCTATTGCCGGACTCTAACCATCCCGTGACAACCCCTCCCCCTCTCAAAACATGTGCATGACACAATTGGCCTACACAGGTAAATTGGGGAATGCACATCAGTCTCTATAGCTCATATGTCTTCCTGCCGGGATAACCCATCCGCGTTCTGGTGTTGGTTCCCTCGGCGGTACTGAATGGTAAAGTTGTAGGGTTGAAGGGCTGGCATCTGTCAGAAAATCCGGTGGATCCATGTTGGCGTCTCTCTGAGCTTGGCTTCGGGTCACTGCTCCCACAAAGTGGCACTGTAGATTTCCAACATCGTTGCCTAACAGAACATCAGCCGGCAGCCCGCTCATCACACCAATTGTGCATCGTTTTGGTCCATAACCATAGTCGAGTTCCACAGTAGCTTTAGGAATACGTCTTTGAGTACCCCCTGCCAACTTGATAGAAAGGCCAGGGCCCTCCTCTAGGGCCTCGGGTCGCACAACTCGGGGGTCCGCTACCGTTAGGAAAGCTCCCGAGTCCCGGAATCCAACAACTGTTCGGCCATCCAGTAGGACCTCCTGCAAGTGCTTCCTCTGAAGGTTTGCGGGATGTGTGGCGGAAGGCTGAATCCCATAGACCCCTGGAGGTGGAACAGATGGGTCATTCATGGAGTCATCTGGAAATGGGGCCAAACTTTCTGTCCTAGGGGTGGTTCCCAGGTAGTGAATAGGCCGGGATGCCACGGTGGCCCGTGCCCCCATGTTAGCAGGGCAACTAGCTTGCAAATGTCCAGGCCGCCCGCACCCAAAACATCTGCGCTCTAGCATTCTTCCAGTGGGTCGTTGTCTAGGGACAGGGTTGTTCATACCTGGAGGCCGATGGGCTGGGGCAGGGGTAGAGGGGGAATTGTAATCCTGAGGCCGGGCACGAAAGGTGGGTGGCTGGCTGAAGGGTGTCTGGCGGACTGTGGTAGTTTTCCGCTCCTCTGCAAACAACCTCTTCCACTGCGGCTTGATGGTCAGGCCCTCATCTGCAAGAGAAGCAGCTTGCTCAACTGTGGCTGGGTTCCGTTCCAGCACCCACTCACGGATCTCAGCGGGGCACTGGGAAAAGAACTGTTCCTTAAGTATGACTTGGAGGATCTTATCGACTGTGACAGCCTCCTCTCCTTCTAGCCAGCGCTTGCATGCTTGCTTCAACTTGTGGGCGAACATGTGGAAGGAGCTTCCCCCATTGTAAGACAAAGAGAGGAACTGAACTCGGTAGGACTCTGGAGTGACTGCATAATACTTCTGCATCGCTCTTTTAATGGCCTCATAGTCCCGCTGATCACTAGGGTCCATGGCTCTGAGAGCTTCCGCAGCCCCATCTCGTAGGTGCCCCACCAGATACCGGACCCAATCCTTCTCTGGGACTTCCATCAGGTGGCACTGGTGTTCGAAGTCCTGAAAATATCCATCAACATCCCCAGCCGCTTCATCAAAGGTCTTGAAGTGTTTATGGGAGACATATGGTGGTTCTCTCACTGTTGGGCTGGGGGTCGACGTTTGATTATAATTCCGCGCAGTTATCTCAGCCATTTGCATTTCATGCGCCATTCTTTCCTTTTCATGCGCCATTCTCTGTTCCTCCTTCTCCGTTTCCTGAGCCCTCTGTAATGCTCTACTCCTTTGCTCTGCAGTTGCTCCTAGCCCCAGCACTGCCAACTCCTCCTCATACAAAACAACCCATCTGCTCTTTTGGGTCTGTACCTGCCACTCTCCTGTATCTCTCCAGTCTCCTGGGGGCAGCCCTCCTCATGGTCGCTTTGCAGGGTCATCTCCTCCAGTGCCTCGATCAGTTGCTCTTTCGTTCTTCCCTGGTAACTCAGGTTTAGTTCCCGGGCCCTTACTTGTAGACTTGCCATAGTCCAGTTCCTGTATTCTGAGGTTGTGGCTCCATTAATCGCTGGGCTGCTGTAGTCCATCTCGCTGTCCGCTGTTGATCCCACCGCTGCCAACCAGTTGTCACGGAGCAAAGGTATACGTCTTCCTCCGGATGGTCTTTTGAATCAACACGGACGCAAGAGGTCGGGAGACAACAGCAATTTATTGTAATCCACAAAGTTAGTAGCCGGCGGCGGTCACATCAACCGTAATAACAATAAGTCCACAGAAGTCACAATCCAATGATAGCTTTGGTTCCTTGGTCCTGTAACTAAATCCTGGCTCTCTACAGAGCTGTGCACAGGCCGGCTAACACATACTAACTGCTAGCTACATCTATATACTAAACTGTTACTTCCTATATCTGGGGGTGGGAAGGGCTGAGTCACAGATCCTTCCCCCCTCACCTATGCCAAGGAGAGCAGACTCCCTGTCTCTTTTGAACAATGCACAGTCCAACATCTTCTTGGAGACACTGATCAGATTATCTCCACCCATTGTCCTCACTGGTCCTCACTAGTTAGAGGGATTTGCATACAATGTGCTAACACACTAGACCCTAATCAGCCAACTACACATTGATGTATATAACAGGTTAGAGAATACATTCCACATGAAATATATATTACACATTGCCTATTGCCGGACTCTAACCATCCCGTGACAGACTGTATATACTGTGAGATGTGACTGTATATACTGTGAGATA